>NW_019738352.1:753192-755508 GCF_002891405.2 Cryptotermes secundus
ATAATAATAATAATAATAATAATAATAATAATTCGTCTTTTGACTAATCAAGTACATGCAGATGTGCAGACATAATTCTATTCGACTATGTTTTTTTTTCCTGCCACGTCATCTTTGTGCCTCACTAATATACGTGCCACCGACTTAATGCGTGCCCTGCAAATATACCCAAATATGGCATAAAAAATAAAATTACAAAAAGAAAATTATTTGATATGACTATCGAGACAATATTTATAACTTATTGTACAAAACACTGGAGACTATGTTATGTAGAATTTACAGGTAAATGTTAGAACAAGGTGACGCGGAAAATATTTCTCTTGTTCCAGAACGTGTCAGTGTTCAGAAATAAAGATATGTAACCCCCAAAATTAGAGTACAGTACCGACTCCACAGTGACTCAGCAGACCAATGTCAGCCTCGTGAAATTGATAGCCGCTGGATCGATCATTGGATTTCCTACATTTTATTGAATCCCCAAGCTCATTCCTTGTTCACAACAGTGTTATCAGCTTCAAGGGTTATGTTATAGCTGCCCAGATTCAAACCACTGAAGGGCCCAACTGTGCTTTAGGTACCTGAGTTCTGCGTTATATTTCTATTCACCAGTATCTCCCTGTAACATCTGCCATTTATTTTCAAATTCGCATAAGCACAAGCACACGAATAGTAAGAAGATATCCACAGTCCAAATACATTTGTTTACCTCTATCTGTCTATCTGTCTATCTGTCTATCTATCTATCTGTCTATCTATGTGTAACATGTTGCGCAACGGAGAACCCCTCCCTACCCAGCAGCAACGTGGCAACTCAGGCCACAGGCGCGTGGCTGTAACGTAGCGCTCCCTCCCACCCCTCCGCGGTGACGTAACGCGCAACGCTACGTACCCGTAATCAACTTCCTNTGTCTCTCAGTCTGTCTATCAATTGCTCTACAGTCATTTGTTGGGCCTTGAACGCTTCTCAGCTTCTTGATTTTTACACAGTCGGTAGGACGCCTTTGACGGAGATTAGGTCGTCGAAAGGCCGCTACAGGCACACAGGACAACACAAACAGAATAAATGCTCACATACATCCAAGTGTCGAGTGGGATTTACACCCTCGATCCCAGTGTTCGAGCGGGCGAAAACAGTTCGTGCCTTAGGCCGCGGGGCCACTGTGATCGGCTGCTTGTCTCTAGGGGATATAAATACGGAGGCTTAGGCTTCCAGTTTCGGTTTTTGGGTGTGGGGCTACTAACACCACGGCGTAAAATTTTCTTGTTNTGAGCGGGCGAAAACAGTTCGTGCCTTAGGCCGTGGGGCCACAGTGATCGGCTGCTTGTCTCTAGGGGTTATAAATACGGAGGCTTAGGCTTCCAGTTTCGGTTTTGGGTGTGGGGCTACTAACACCACGGCGTAAAATTTTCTTGTTATGGGCTCTGAAGTAGCAACAGCTGGACGGACCTGCTTCAGGCTGAAAAGCAAGAGAACAAAGGACTTTGAAGATTTTATCATGGAATTTATTAGTCTAGGTAGAAACAAATTTGGAAGACCTGAAATGAGATGGAGATCATGTGGTCCTGGATAGCACACTTCTAGGAAGAAGGAATTGTAGAGACTGGCAACAAGTATGGAAGAGTGAAAGAAGCTTTGTAGAAAGCTTGGGTCCACACAAGGATGTCTAACCAATGATGGTGTAGAACAGGAAATCTTTAATATTTCACGCTGGTATGACTTTTCATGCGGTGTTAATGTCGTAATAGTTCTATGTGCCACAAGTTGAACAACCCCGAGTTATATTAAAGTGTCAAATGAAATGCTGGTTTTGAAAAACGAATTCAAAATAATGTGGAATGTAGTGGTCCTGGCATATATTAATTAATTATCTCAGCGGTATATGGAAGAACAGAGGAGAACCGAAAACATCCAGAAATAGCAAATTTCACGAACGAGAGTTGATAAAAAGATAATTCTTAATACTGTGGCTTTTAGACCCGTTGCTGGGAGGTGACCTTGTAAACATCAACCATTATTATGGAGCGCCCGCAGCTTATGCGTGAGTGGTGACGTCACACAACAATGGAAGATGTGATGCAGGCGGTGTTTTCTGTAGATCCGCTCCGAGGCTATAGGACTAGATCGACTGTGTTCTGTTGAAAAGCGAGTGAGTGTAATAGAGATGAGCGTTCCCCTCTTGAGTGTTAACCAAGGGACAAGGGAAGCAAAAAAAAATCCTTTCAGGAAACGTCTAGTGAAAACACTGCAGAGGAATAGCCATTGTGGATGCGGTTACCAAGTAGACTAGTGAAATTATACTGAGAAGACTTGGT
>NW_019738352.1:756490-861284 GCF_002891405.2 Cryptotermes secundus
GATCAACTCAGATGGGTGCTAGGATTACGTACTGGACACTACCACCTAAAAGGACACCTTTTCAAACTGGGACTGACAGAGGATCCAAATTATTAGAAGTGCCTACAAGAAGATGAATCAGCCACACACATCTTATGTAATTCTGAGACTATAGCTTATTTAAGATATCGCCACCTGGATCAATTCTTTATGGAACCAAGTGGCTTTATGAAGCCCATGTAAACAAAGTCCTACATTTCATTCGAAGTGTAGGATTAATAAAGGGTTAATCCAAAGGGGAAGCACAATAGACCATTGATGGTCTCAGTGCTAGACCAGTTTTGTGGCTCACCACTCATACTCATAGTTTTCTCTGTGTTTACTTCTAGACTAACCTCCTTGCTTTCGTCAGTTAAGTTAGTTTTTTTCTCTTTATGTTATCTATATTATCACCCAGTAGATTCATTTCATCAGCATAGACCAACGGCTGATGTGTCCCATTTAATTGTATTCCTACCTAGTTTTCTTGCACCTTACTAATACAGAGTTGAAAAAGATTGGCGATAAAGCATCTCCGTGTTTTAGAACATTCTGGATAGGAAAATTATCAGACACATATTCTCCTATGCGGATATTACCATACGTTTCGTTTAGGCACATTTTAATCAGCCTGACTCATTTCCTGGGTATCCCAAACTCTATCAGAATATTGTACAGTACTTCCCTCTTAACTGAAACATAGGCTTTATTGCGGTCAATGAGTAGCTAGGCAAATACCAGTGTAGAAATTTAAAGTAGGTTACGATCGTTTGGTCATCCGTTGCTCTGCATTCTTCGGTTATTATCCTGTTATTCGGCTTTACATCATTTGAGCAATTGAATATGAAAGCAAGTTCTGGACATATGAAGGAATTGAATGAAGGTTAACCCTTCCAGGATGTGGTGAGTGTGCACTGGAAGACTTTACCAATGCTTCAGAGAAACCTGCAATCTCCATCNTGGTCTCAGTGCTAGACCAGTTTTGTGGCTCACCACTCATACTCATAGTTTTCTCTGTGTTTACTTCTAGACTAACCTCCTTGCTTTCGTCAGTTAAGTTAGTTTTTTTCTCTTTATGTTATCTATATTATCACCCAGTAGATTCATTTCATCAGCATAGACCAACGGCTGATGTGTCCCATTTAATTGTATTCCTACCTAGTTTTCTTGCACCTTACTAATACAGAGTTGAAAAAGATTGGCGATAAAGCATCTCCGTGTTTTAGAACATTCTGGATAGGAAAATTATCAGACACATATTCTCCTATGCGGATATTACCATACGTTTCGTTTAGGCACATTTTAATCAGCCTGACTCATTTCCTGGGTATCCCAAACTCTATCAGAATATTGTACAGTACTTCCCTCTTAACTGAAACATAGGCTTTATTGCGGTCAATGAGTAGCTAGGCAAATACCAGTGTAGAAATTTAAAGTAGGTTACGATCGTTTGGTCATCCGTTGCTCTGCATTCTTCGGTTATTATCCTGTTATTCGGCTTTACATCATTTGAGCAATTGAATATGAAAGCAAGTTCTGGACATATGAAGGAATTGAATGAAGGTTACTCCTTCTACGATGTGGTGAGTGTGGACTGGAAGACTTTACCAATGCTTCAGAGAAACCTGCAATCTCCATCTTCATTTCCCTGAAGATCCAGGCAGCAAATTTCTTCTAACAGTTGTTATTTTTCTACGAGACCACGTGGCGTTACACCCGAGAAAGCAGAAAATCTTCCAGATTGAGTTAATGTATTATATTTGATGGTATTTGGCCGTCAACACAACAATAAAAAAAATAAAGCAATCAAACTACTCTCATTTGTTTTATATAATGATTGCTACAATCGTGGTAGCGTCATTAAGTTCGTGGAATGTGGTTTTATCGCATCATATTCAAGGTATTCACATACACTTACGCAGATCCACATCGGCCCTCAAAATAGTTGCCGTTGGCTGCTATGCAAGTCTGTAAACGTTGATATAGCTGCCTAAAACATAGCTGTAACATATTGGCAGTAAATTCCCGTACGACGCTTTGCGGCCATTCCTCGAACTTATTGACTGTGGTAGTATATCCGTCCACATATAGGTCCATCTTCATGCAATCTCATCAAATACATCTCTTGTTATCAAACTGGCCTAATATTGACCAAGCCAGTCACGGTAGCGGTAGCTCGCTTGGAAATCGGGATCGTGGGTTCGAATCCCACTCAGGGCATGGATGTTTAGTTGGTGTGTGTGCGTTTTTCTGTGTTTGTGTACAGGTAGAGGCCTTACGACGAGCTGATCACCCACCCAAGGAGTCCTACCGAATGGGTAAGATCTAGAAAAACCGAAATGAAAGGAGAATCATGGAGGTAGGCCTAGGCCCACTGGGGCTTTAGTGCCAAGGGGAAAAAAATATAGACCCATGTTAGTGCTACTCATCACAGTCATGTAATACTGCAACCGTCACGAAGTTGCAAGAATTTTCTGTTTTTAAAATTGTCCAGAAATTAAAATTAAATTTAAAATTATACTATATTCTCTTATCGTTGAATGTAAAATTCTGTTGTTTTTTTGTTGTTGTCTCGCAATTCATGTTATCCTTGCGGCCGTATATTCGCTGTTATACTCAATGCTACAGAAACTACTCACGATAATATTATTAGTTTTCAGTTTGTTCTCACTTATCTTCTTGGGTATGTCGCATGATTTTGTTTTTTAGGGTGCCCTGTGTATTCCTTCTGTGTGGGCTCTTATGTCATATCTGTTCCTGGCTACAATGTGGAAAATTCCTGCACCTTCCTGAAGATTGAACGCATTATATATATATGTTGATCAGCACTAATACGGACCCATATTAGACCAGTTCAATAACCTCAGACATATTTAATGAAACTACCTGAAGATGGTCCCATATGTGGACCGAAACACGTAAGAACCATTAAATAGAACCAAAGTGAGCAGTGCGGTTGGTTAATTTGTTACTTGTGAGAATCATGGGATTCAAAATGTTGGCATCGAAGACTCCCAGGGGAATAGAATAGTAGATCAGAGGAAAGTGCTGAAAATTTGGGAAAATTATANATGTTAACGGCCAAGTAGCATCAAACGTGATACACAAGAGGATGCAAAAGTGAAGGTAATAAGTTGTAGTTTTACCGGAAAATAAAATTGCCGCATTTGATTTCTAACTATCGTGTGTCTGTAAGCACTGGAATAGAAATGAATTATCTTCACAAAAATCATTGAATTCTCTCGGGCTGTATATATCTGGCGTGTTATTATTTGGTGGCGAAACAAAATTATTTTCCAGTGGTGTTAGTCAGAATGGGCGTTCACCTCGTAAAGTTTGGCTAATGTTTGTGTATGCTGTTGGATTTGGGACTTGCTGGACTGTGGGTTTATTAAAACTGCGATGACGTGGGCACAGGGGGGGTGTTCGGATGACAAGAGTCGTAACAATCTGTCCCCAACTTTTTTTTTTCTGTTATTCTGGACGTATAACCTAATGTTGTTACAACTCGAAAGCCATTGATGTTGATATCACCACTGGTGCTGCGTTAATGATAAATAATGATCTCCCATTTTCCATAGGTTAGAAGATTCCTATCTTCATTATGTGTAATATTTTGAGTGAGCAATTCAGTGAAGACATTGTGAAAGCGTACTCATTGTTGAGTTTTATTATCTAGCAACGACTGTTGTAAGTAGAGGTTGAAGACTTTATTTATGTGTTATAATTACAGTAATGCATAGAGTATTATAATTATTTGTAGTTACTACCTGTATGTGTACAATAAATCAAATTATCAATCCGAACCCCATCTTCTGTCACTGAAAAATGTGAAAATATACAATAAAAGAACCGTATGAAAGTAAAGAAAATAATTGAAATAGTAACATACGTATACTCCGTCCGAACACAGAGGCCATTCTGTCACATTCTTGATTTCGCTCTTTACGAAGTTTAATGATTGTGCTTGCTTCATAATTCTGTTCTCACTGATGAGACAATTGAAGTTCTTATTTATTGCTAATGGGGTGGGACTAAGTCCCTTGTACTGCGGCCACTTCTGACCTGTTGTACCAGCCCCAGATGATAGGTGAGGGTGATTGTGGAGCAATTGGTAGAATGAAGATTGGCAGGGGAAACTGAAGTACTCGGAGAAAACCTGCCCCAGCGCCACTTTGTCCACCACAAATCCCACTTGACCAGACCCCCGGGATCGAAACTTGGCCGCCGTGGTGGGAAGCCAGCGGCTAACCGCTTGAGCTATGGGGCGGCCCACGACAACTGAAGTTAGTAGAAAGTTATATATAAACACAAGAAGATTGACTGGAAATATAACAATATAAAATTTCTGGACAAGGAAGGAGTAAGAGGAAAAGTATAAGTCACGTGAAGTGTGACAAAGGAAAGGATGTTACAAAGTTGAAGTCTTGCTTTACTACAACACAAATATTTTCGAAATTCATTCCTTGTTTTTCGGTTATCACATTGATCTTTGTAGACAATTATTACAGATTCTTTTAGTTCTATAAGTATGAAACGATTTATGTGTATAGGTGTGTGTCGTACGAAAGTGAGCTTGTATTAATCTTCACGTACGTACACAGCCTCCACTTGCGAAACTGTGGCGTGTCAACTTAATTCAATGTTTTGAAAATATAAAGAAGCGAAGAAAATAAATTTGAAAGACATAAGGGGGCAGGTGAAATGAGTTTTTAAGTTTAAGTTTAAGATACGAAACAAAATATTGCGCCCTGAATTCTGGCGGGATTTTGATCTACTGTTAATTTATTGACCCTGCAATAATTGCGCATATGACACGAACTTCACATGCAAGAAAATATATTTATTTATGCGTGTACAATATTTATTATGAGGAAAGTATTTCCAATAAGAGTTACAAAAAGAGATATAAATTTTATTCCATGCATTAGTTATATTCATGAGAAGAAGCTCGGAAAATTCAAGCTGTAATGTCATGTATGATAGTGGTTGTAACTAAATAATATATTTAAAAGTTTGTTTCAAAGAAAATATTTAATTTGTTTCCGCGCATTATATATTTATCAAAAACTGTCCAGCTATTTAGGATATAGACAGTTGTTTATTCCCAATAATTATCATCATGTTTCTTTGTGAAATCACTCATTGAATCATATTTCATCCTAGTGACCACAATCCAGTGACCCACAGAAATTACTTCGAGTAATTTTAAAGACGAACGGAACATAGTTTGCTACATCAGAAAGTGCGCCATCCGTTTCGAAAAGAAGAAAAGGGAACTGGAATGAAGCGTGAAGCTTGATTACAGCTTTGCAGCAGTGGGGAGGGCACCCATGAATCTTAATAGTGATATAAAAGCGACATGGCGGTGTTGAAGAACGGAGCTCACTTGAATTCAAGCAACATAACGCTTTTACGAGCCGGCGTCAAACAAGAAGCAATTCCAAAGGCTCCGTTTAGCAAGCTGCACAATTACAGACAAAATTAAACTTTCGAAATTTTCCAAATTTAAGAAGTACTGGTATTTTCAGTACATGTGCCTTATCTCATAAAGAATAATTACTGTAAAATATTATGTGAGTGTGTATGTGTGTGTTTTACATCGTCATAACATTTACTTCTTTCTTTTTGTCAGACTTGCAAAGAAAAGAGTGGCACTCCAAATTATTCACGTCTGTTCTTGTTAACTTCACGTCGCCAGTGTGAAGATGTCTAAATTATCTTGGAAGGCGATTCATCGTCGTGTAGTGACACAGATCATTATATCGTTAATAAGATTATGAAAATCGCCTACACCGCTCTGAGTCATGTCGCAGACATCGTGTCTCGACTGTTACGTGTCTTGATGCATGCTGGTGTGCGCTCTACCTTAGGGAAGCAGTTTGTTTCTCTGAAGCACTAGTAACAGTCCACTAGTCTGCAAGTTGTTTTATTTCTGAAAATAGTATTTTTCATCATTGATGACTTTTTGGTCTTTGTCCTTGGCAGTGGCGGCTCGTAGCTAAAATTAGTGGGGGTGCCGCTCCAGAAGCGCACAGTTCCATACAAAGATTTGGCTACTGACATTAAGCTTAAGGATTATATATTGTATTGTACAAGTATAAAGAAAGACTTAAAGAAAAAAGGACTCATTATATAAATGTTATCGATATCAAGTGGAAATGGGGGGTGCTGCGGTTCCGCAGTCCCTATACACGGGCCGCCCCTGGTCCTTGGTTCAACAATCCATGGAAAACAAGTTTTCTGAAATTGGATCTCTTTAATTCTTTAGGCGAAGGGATGAGACGAACCAACTCTGTGGGGTGCATTACAAATATTAAACTCAATGACTAGATATTTACGTAAAGCTGACAACCTCACCGCCATCTGTGAGCCAAATGTCTAGAAAAAGTGGGACCCCGACGTCTCACAACTCTGTGGACGCCCACGGCCTGTTACAGAAATAGTTTTGCATCTAGCTTATGACTAGACACGAGACGCTGGGCAGAGACAAGAAACTCAATAGTCCCAGCTGTTATACAATATCTTAAAATCATTTCATATTAACTGATTATCTTTTTGATTTATGAAAACGACGGTTATGATGTACAGTCGCATATTGCAAGTTGAATTTACCCCTTCATAAGTACGTTTACACACACACACACACACACACACAAACACATGTATAAGTACACACGCTCATTGAGGAACAAAAGCTTGAACTTTACATAAAAAGGTTAACAGATGTCGTTATGCATACTGACAGCCAGTGCGTTCCTGTGCTATGCGTCTGGATGCCTTCTGTCTGAGGAATGCTTTGACTTCGAAGAATACGGCACGAGTAAGAGGTAATAAGCACAAAGAAAATGGTGGAGTTCTGCTACGGGTGAACGCAGTTGCTAATTTGCTGAACAAGATGTTGAAATTACTTTCAGAACTGAACAAAACCCATAGTTTGAGATCCGAAATGTACATTACATGAACCGTGACTAATTTTTTATTATTAATTCTCCATTCTCGATCCAAGAAAAGCGAAATGACAGCAATAGAACCAGTAACAAGAGCTGATGTGGTTAAAATCATAGTCATTAATACAGGAAAGGAACCCTTCCCCCGCAAAGGATTTAAGTTCACGTTCTCTTATATTGGCGTAAAATTTAGCTTATTTACTTTATTAATTATTTTTTTAGCTTTATGGGAGGAACATAGATTGAAAGGACTGAGAGTATTTGAGAACAGGGTGTTGAGAACAATATTTGGACAGAGTAGATATGGAGTGGCATGAGGTTGGAGAAGACGGCATAATGAGGAGCTTCATAGCTTGTTCGCTTCTCCAAGCATAATTAGAATGATCAAGTCAAGAAGGGCGAAATGGGTAGGGCATGTAGTACGAATGGGGTCGAAGAGATATGCTTATGGGATATTGGTGGGAAAGACAGAAAGAAAGAGACCACAGGGAAGACCAGGAAATAGGTGGGTGGACAATATTAAAATGGTTCTTAAAGCGATAGTATGGGATGGTATGGATTGGATTGATCTGGCTCAGGATAGGGATCAGTGGAGGGCTCCTGTGAACACAGTAATGAACTTTCGGGTTCCATGAAACGCTCGGACTTTCTTGAGTAGCTGCAGAATTGGCAGCTCCTCAAGAAGGGCTTAGCTCCATGAGTGAGTGAGTAAGAAGCATTTTTTAAGCTCATTCTCTTCTTGAATGCGACGTTGTGTAGTTTCGGAGATTGCTGCCAAGGAACATAATTTCGATCTTGAACGTGTCAGTTTTGAAGTACTTTTCTTTGTTACAGTAATATTAATTTCAGTATATATTCTGTTCCTGTGTCCTATGTAGCTCAGTAAATACTAGACTTGAAAGGATTCAGACGATGGTGTATGCTGTACAGAACTGTAAGGTTTCTCTATTTAGGACTCTATCCATCATCTGGTATATATAAGACAAAAAATCACAACGTTTCGGAGACTGGATCTGTCTCTGTCCGCATGTGGATGGGGCAAGATAGACCTACTCAGTTGGGCCCGTCCTGAGGACGAAGGCAGTTCCAGTATCCGAAATGTTGTGGTTTTTTTATGTATACCAGACGATGGATAAAGTCCAAAATGAGAAACCTTAGAGTTCTGTTCAGTAAATAGTATATTGCTCAAGGTACAGGCTAAACGGAAGAAGACTCCTGGCTAGATTCGTGGCTATAACAGAGATATTTCTTCTACTGCTCCTTCCAGGCCGGTTCTAGGAACCACCCAATTTACTGTCTAATGCACAACGCTCGAGGTAAAGCGTCTTGTGCACGAAACCGAACATCTAGTTCCGTCTAGTGCCGATGGGTGAAAGAATGGCGCTATACTCTATTTCACATACAACGTCATGATGCACAGCTTGATTATGCTTAAGGATACCTTTGCTTCTACCTTCTCATTAGATTGCTAAGTAGATTATATATTGCCTGAATACTCAATCTCATAAATGAAAAAATCGAATAAGGT
Source organism: Cryptotermes secundus (assembly GCF_002891405.2). NCBI lineage: Eukaryota > Metazoa > Arthropoda > Insecta > Blattodea > Kalotermitidae > Cryptotermes > Cryptotermes secundus. The sequence continues at coordinate 764,987 of NW_019738352.1, forward strand.
AAAAATATAGAATTCATATTGTGACGCATATAACAATTGCTAGGCAGACCCGGTTAGCGCATGCCCGCTGGAAGCACGCCTCAGTTTTCTATGTGGTCGGCGCAGCGACCGTTGCTATTCAATAGTGCCGGTAACAAGCCTAAGGCAATACGGGGCAATAGAAGATGGTGTTTTCAGAGGGGTCCATGCAAATTGGTTAAAAAATAATTCAGTTGAGCCGTAGAAAATAGGTTCAATTTCGAGATTCCAGCCTGCCGGGATATGAGCTTGGAATTGAATTCAGTTGTCAGTTGCAGAATAATGGCAAGAAAGGAATTAGCTGTCAAAATAAGTCTTCTTTTATGATTCGAATGTAAAGTGAGATGGTTATAAATCCTTTGCCAGGATACGACTATTGAAGATTGAGAACTCTAGTGCGTATGTAATGGTGAGCTGCAAAGTGTGTAGATCAGAGATAGCGCTGTGATTGTCTATATTCCTGAGTTGTGTGTATGAGGTGCAATAAGTCCAATCATCGAATCCAAAAACCCTTCTTCTAAGTCACGCACAAACACCCTATACACGACAATATTGTGTAGCAGTAGTATAATACCAACAAATTTGAAGCTTCACATGCTAAGCAGAAATTATTTAATTTAAAACGTTGGCCTCAATACATATACAATATTATCATTTGATAATTCAGGTGAAAATATAATTTTTTTTAATATCTTTGAAAATTATATTTATACGTTTAGTCACTTTACAATTAAATATTATATTTTAACCTTCTTGATTAAATGTAAGACAGTATTTTAGTTAATAATATAACTAAGCACGGGAAGTGTCCATCAGTGAATAATTGCACAATTATGAATATTTATGATAATGAATACTGAATATCCATGAAAACTGGATTCTTATATTCTAAGGGGTGAACACATTTAACGGAATATTAGAACTTCTACTTTTACTGTTCCCCTTCCTGCACTTTGTTTCCAATGTGCACCTGCAACTACAGCCATAAATGGAAGCAGAGTCCACTTCAGGTTACACAACTGTGGCTCGTGTTCAGCGTATGTCACATTAATGAAGATAAACGATTCATCTTGGTACTAGGTTCAAGCATAATTCTTGGAACAGCTCTTTGGATGGTTGCCATAAAAAGTTCAGGTTTAAACTCTCCAGCGATGCTTGTGAAAAATTTCGAGAGTCGTGCTGATATGATATATTATATAGATTTATATTGAAAAAATGTATTGACCGTATAGGTAATATATGACTAAAATCTTTTCGATTACTACGTTTGTCACTTAAACATCAAAAACGATTTCAAATTGCGCCTAGCAATTAGCCCTAGAATTTTCTGTCACTTATTTCAGTGCGAAAACGATATTATAGGTTGACAGACAGCTGCTGTTTAATTGGTATATAATGTACATAAAAATTCCATAAGAATTTAGATGCGGAGAAAAATTTCATTAAATTTTCTCTTAAATATGTCACATGTAACATTCTTGTAGAGGCAAAAATATGTTCCTTGGCGTTACAAGGTTAAGAACAGATTGTAATTCTTACAAGTTTCTCTTGTAAACTGTGTCTTGTACGATGTGTAATAATTATGGCCGGGGTCTGGATTGGTGAATGGATTTATTGAGCATTTACGCACACGTCTCGTAAGTACAAGCAATTACAGAGCCGCCGCTGATCTCCACACTTCACATATCAACACAGCACGCGCCAAGCTTTTCCAGCCTGCTGTCTTCACCAGCCGTTCCTGGCAACGGCTTCTTCAGCTTCTTCAGCTTCAAGTCTTCAGTTTCTTATTCATATCCTCCCGTGCAGAACGTCCTAGCAACGGAATGTGTCCGTTGTTTCTAACATCTCAACACCGATTATGTAGAATCACCACGTTTCCAACAGCAACTGTCTTGTTCCGTGCGTATTCGTTACCACGGGAACGTGTTTACCGAGCCGTTGCACAGAAACCGTCGTTTTTATAGTCACCGTTTAGCAAAGAGTCTATGTGTCACAGTATTGCCACGTGCATGGATGTACGCGTGACGAAAATAATGGGTTTCCGATTGGATGATTGAACTTTTTGGGAAATTCAGTTACAAATTCTCTTCTTTTTTTTCCCTGTGGCGCTAAAACCCCAATTTGGGCCTAGGCCTACCTCCATGAAACTCTCCGTTTCACTTCGGTTTACTAGATCTTAACCATACGGTAGGCCTCCTTGGGCGAGTGATCAGCTCGTCGCAAGGCCTCTACCTGTAGACAAACAGAGAAAAACGCACACAAACATCCATGCCCTGAGTGGGATTCGAACCCATGATCCCGGCTTCCGAGCGAGCGAAGACAGTGCATGCCTTAGACCGCTCGGCTACCGTGACCGGCTACAAATTCTCTTAATCACACTCAATTATAACGCTATCGCTATTTTACATACTTTCAGCCCATCTCTGGACACGCTCCATGATTCTCCGCCCTCAGTAGTCGTCTCCTAGAAGTGGATCTCAACACAGAAACCAGCACTTAAAATCACTATGACGTCGTCTTGTTATTTCGTCTTCAGTCACTCTGTACTCCTCTGTCCTAATCTGTGCTCAAACAATCTTCACAATTCACTAACAATGTACTGCATCCTCCTCCTGGTACGATGAACTGCATTGAAGTAATCTAAGCTACGACAGATCCTCGTTATACAGGCTCCGCAACTACCACACAGAAAACACAAGTCACTTGATTGCTATCTCTGCAGTCCATTGGCTTGCCGGCTGCTGTGTACCAACGAATTATAACATTCGTCCACCGAGACACAATTTTCGCTGTTACGCTTTGGAACGCATTTAACTAGCCGTTGTCTAGCAGTGCTTTGATCATGCTTTGATCAAATCCGACTGTAGGCGGAGATATCGTGGTCGGGTAAATATTATGATCTAAAGAAAGGGAGGGGTAATCGAGGAAAACTTACCTGAAGGTATTCGTATATTGTTTCTTCATTAAATATAATTATGGCGAATAAGTAATAAATAATGCAATGCAAAAGGCATGCAGCACGCATGGGGATGTGAGAGATAAGTCTGCATATAGTAAAACCTGTAAAGTGGAGTCGGTTGCAGGCACATAGCTGTATCTGTGATGAATTTGAAGGATATATTATCTTAGGGTGTGAACTACTCGTATATGCACCTGGCTCAAGAAATCGTGCATTGACGACACTTGGGAACGCAGTACTCGATCTTTGGACGCAAGAAGAGTAAGTGAACATATTGGCCAATAAAGTGAACGTCAGCTTCTTAAGAAATCCTCTGCTTCAGAAAGGTAATTAGTCACTTTGCTACTCTGAGTAAAACTTTAAAATATGGGAGTAAATGTAAAAGGCAAAGTTGTCCCTGTGATTAACTAATTACGCACCACGTCATGAAGGCGTATAGGGGAGTGGATGTATAGTGGAGACCGTGAGAACCGGTTACCGTTTCTCACGGTCTCTTCGCTTGCAGATTTCTTATATTTTTTCTTCTACCCTGAAGATGGAGGCGATATGTTCCTCCGAAACGTCGGTTAATACCACATATACACGGTGCCAAATCCCAGAAAACTGCTTTCTTCATAGTCACCGCCGTGAAAGCCTCAAATCTTACGTGTGTCTTTTTTCTCCGTAACGTCCATACCGATCTGCGGTCCATACAGCCTCCCGTAAAATGGGTACTGGAGCTTATTTCTCCGGAGGCAAAGAGACTGGAACTCCCTCTAGTGTCGGGATAAAGATTAATCCACTCTCCCGCAGTCTGTATGGAGTGATGTTTAAATAATTAATCAATATTTGTTGCATACATAAACACATAAGTACAAAAATAAATTTCGCCGCAATCTAATAAACAGTTTCGGACTTGAAAGCAGACTGAAAAGGAAGTCGAAGTTTTGCAGTCTTCTGTTTATTTTATGCGTTTCTTCCGAGGAATTCGAAGTGAAAGAACATTTTGTTGACCAGAATATCTCAGGAGAATTTATTTTTGTTTCTTGCGTTTAGAATTTTAAGTAAAACGCCTTTTGCTGTTCGTCTTCGAATGATTCCGTAGTTACTGCTGCCGTAACTATTATCAGGTTAGGTTCAGTTTAGGGGAGTAATGTCGCAGGGATTGCAGTTGAGTTTCCTAGCAATTAATTTGTCTGGAGAACTGAAGATAAGCTTTGCGTAACGTTCAAAGTTAAGCACTTAACTAGATTCGTGCCTGATGATTTCTGTTCAAGCTGATACACACAAACACACGGTTTCAACAGTACAATAAATAAATACTTCACTCAGTTTTTCAATGTATGAAAGAATCAGAATAATAAAATAAGGTGTAAGAAATAAGAAAAGTCTATTTCCTCGCTTAATAAAGCACCACTTCATGATGACGTAGGGATTAGTGCAAGCGAAGTTCAACACTCTCGTAGATTATCCGATCTTCTGACCAGATTTATAAGAGAAAATGTGTTTGAAAGTGTTTCGGTAGTTCAACCGGTGTCAGGAAGAGAGCGTGCATAAAATATAATTAATAAAAAAAAATTCCCTTAGTTCCCTGAGACAAATTTCTGGTTACTCCTTCCGGCTAGGCCATAACCATGTCCGTTTAGATTAATTATTCCCAAATAATTGTACCCTTCAGTGGTGTATAATTTGAGTTAATAAGCGCACCGTTAAATCAGTTACAGGTAAATATATACAATGTTATTTACCCACATAACAAAATATATACTGAAAGAATTTTCCCCTTGTTACTACGATCAACATTATTATAATTGTCTTCGTTCTGAACTACGTAGAAGGTCATTTGGAAAATGGATACTTTTTACTGATTATAATTATATTATTGCATCAATAAACTCGGCATTTGAACTTTGGTCTTCGCGGCCTGTTACAGTGATAGCTTTACCTTTTACCTCCAACCACTTCGCCCCCAGTGGAGGAACTATAGGTAGATTTAGTCTGCTTTTACCGGTTCTCACGGTTTCTTCGCTTGCGGATTTTTTATATTTTTTCCTTCTACCCTGAAGATGGAGGCGATACGTTCCTCCGAAACGTCGGTTAACACCACATATACACGGTGCCAAATCCCAGAAGACTGCTTTCTTCATAGTCACCGCCGTGAAAGCCTCAAATCTTACAACACAATAACAGTTTATCAGTAAGTAAGAGAAATTCTAACAAGTTGTCATTATTGATACCTTCGCTACTAAGTAACCGAAGTATTCTTGTTGCCTTCGTTACCTTGGAAATGTCTCCAGCGAAGCACCTAGATGGATCCGGACAAATTGCTAGTGAAATACGTTAATAAATGGGAGCTTCTAAAAAATGCAACACATTTTGGTCCACCACTCACGGGTTAGGAGCTATGACCATGTGTTTGTAGCAAATAGAGCTAACTCATTTCCGCTGCTTAGTGGATAACACAATGCAATTGGCAAGCTGCTAGTCCGTTGGTAAAAGTCGTATGAGAGAGTGCAGGGAAAGGAAGCTGTTAGATGAGGACAATTGTAATAATGCACCCAAAAGAACAAGGTTAAATGCCTAACGACGCCATGAATATAGAGAAACACATTAAAACTTATCTGCTGAAATGTAACACTCTGTATATATCTGTAACTATAGCACACAAAGCTTTTAATGTCTGCTCGATAGTCGTTGCTCGGTAAAGAATCTTTCTTATCTGGTTAACACTTCACAGCTGAATATTCAACTACTGAACTGCCTTCTGAATTATATTATGAATGAATGAATGAATTGAAATATATCCATCATTTTTAAATGTGGATAACTTGCCTGAATAATTTTTTCTTGTTCACCACTCTTTCACTGTACCGCTACTGCATTGTCCTGTTCTCGTGTCTTGCACTGAACTAACCTGCAAGTCCCTGCACTTTCGACTTCACGTCTGGTTTGTATAGTACAGGTCATATATGTGCCCTCAATTCCGTTTCCAAGCTCACTATCACACAAGACTCTTGAACTAACAGCCACGTTTTATACCCGAAAACAGTCCTGAAGCTTCTCATGTGTTCCCAGTCTTAAGCATTTAGATGGGGCTAGACTCTTGAAAAGCCCAGAAGATATCTTGGGGAGAAGGAGGAAGTTTAATAAATGTTGAAAAAAGGGGGCGAAAAAACTCTCCTTCTTTTAATCGAGTAAAAATAATGTATGTACAATGAAAAGGAGCACATGATTGCCACCACCGGCCAAACGATAATCGGCCCATCGGCCTATAGTAGTAAAATATGAATGTGTTATTCATAACATTCCAAACAATCAACGATATCAACGCCATCTATTACCCAATGCCCGTATTTACCGCTCACGTGCATTCTTTTAACACTTTTAGATGAGTTTCCTATGAAAAGGTTTGAATATAAATAGGAGTTGTCACCTCGAGTAAATTGGGTTTCACTGTAGGTCAGTACGACTGAAAGTCGAAATGGTTTGGGATGTTTAGTTCCTGTATTGAATTTAAATATTTCTACCAACAGTTCAGGCGCTGCCAATAGGCCACACAGAGGCAGGCTCAGAGACATGATCTTAACAATTTTTAGAAAAGAAAGAAATACAGCTATCCCTGTAACAGACCGTCGACGCCCATGTGTTTGTGAGACGTCGAGGCTTCCACATTTTCTAGAAAATCTCTTCACATATGGTGGGGAGATTGTCAGCCTTACGCGGCGTCTGTTCTTTACCCCAGGAAGATTCCTGTTACTCATTTCTCCTAGAGGCTGAGTCGACCCCAGGGCTATAGTGCGGCTGTCCAGCACTAGATCAATTGAAATTCGAACCCGCGACTTTCTAGCCTGTATCAAATTGCATCAGTCATCTACGCTGCTATTAAACTTTATCAAAATACTCCCAGTGGTGTTCTACATGAAGCTGTAAAAACGAGTTATCTTTATTTAGCATGAAATTCGTGAGACTTACAGAAGAACTGCATTGAGAAATAAATGTGTTTAATTTCTCAGTGCCACATTATCGAGACAGTTGTTTCTACCATAAATATTTCCAGTTGGTGGAAAGTTACACTCTAGCACGGCAAAGCAGAGAGGTCAGACTGAAATACATCTGTTATTTCGGTCCGATATTACTCAGAACTGTAATAGCACGTTAACTTGTAGCGAAGGTTTCTGTATCGAATTAAAGGACCTGTATAATGGCTTAGGCGCTCATACTATAACACATAGAGGCAAACATGACCTCCATAAAAGGCAATTATTTTTAACGTTTTAAAGAACGCCTCAGAACAAAAACAATTTGTCTCTTTAGAGAGTAATATGTAATATTGATTTAATTTGTCAACAGATTACATGGTCATAATTAGAGATGTTCTACTCGATATAAACTGCTTCGGCATTAAATTAATATTTGCAGGAAATGGCCATCAGAGCAAATATTAGAACAACAGACTCAGAAGTAGCTTATTTGGAAATTCTGTGTATTCCAAATTTGTGAGTATTTATCACTTTTTGCCTCCCTCATTGACCACATTATATGTCGAGCATGGGCTATTCAGTTAGCCCGCAAAATTGTTATAATTGAATTGAATTATTAAGTTCCTATTTTCAAAGAACACAGCACTGCTCCTCTTAACAATTAGAGACTCAATTATTAAAAATTATTTCAATTTGTCATTCATAGCATTATTTGACATTGCTTAAAAATTTAAACTAAATCCGTACATGCATGTTTACACCAAATCTAGACTGCTTGTACCGGTTCTCACGGTCTCTTCGCCTGCGGATTTCTTATATTTTTCCTTCTATTCTGAAGATGGAGGCGATACGTTCCTCCGAAACGTCGGTTAACACCACGTATACAAGGCGCCAAATCCCAGAAGACTGCTTTCTTCAATATAAGAATTACTGGATGCGTCATCTTCTATACCAACTGTGTACTATCAAAGGGAACCAGGAGGTCATTTCTTCGCAGAAGTTTTCTGTTTCTCATCTCGCCGCATAATGTCCCGCAAGGTCAGTTTCCTTAATTTTTGTTATTGTTCAAGTTGCCCCGGGGTTTTCCGTTTGTTTTTGTTTGCATGAATATATTTATTTAATTCCATCTTTGATCATGATTTTTTACGTTTGGCCTTTAGGCTCTCAGGTAATAAGCTAAATAGAGTATTGAGTTTAGTGTAACCATTAGCATTAGGCTACTGCGCTTGTTACCATTATTGATTTAATATTTTATTATTATATTATTAACTAATTTTATGTTAAAAATTCTTCTTGAGAAATGGATAGCGGTTTAGTTTAAACAAAGAGGTTACGATAAGCAGTGTATGTAGATAGAATTGGGAGGTCAGTATGTATGTGTATGCTCTTTTGAAGAGGAAACTTATTTTTAAATCTTTCACGCTCAATGATAATTATATATTAATCTACTGTTCTGAATATTCATTTTTTCCACAGAATGCATCTGTGATCATATGATTGTCAGAACAAGTACCTACTATGTTCCTAAAAACATCAGCCTTTTGTTCTCTGGAATAGAGAGGTATTGTGTTATTTCTGTCCTGAAGCAATAGGATTTTTTTTAACGTTACATTCAAAGGGAAAATTTAAAGACTGGCAAGTTAGAGGAGTAACACTGAGGTGCAGTTGAGGTAAATAAGTTTCGAGGATTTTTAGGCTGTTGGAAGTTGTTTCAGGACCCTGAACAATTGCAGGATTTGTTTTCAGATCTGTTTCTCCTTAGGGTTTAGCTTTCGTCGTCAGTACTAAGGAGATTTTCGGGTACCAGACACAGTGGTCTGTTAATTCCTGTTTCTATTTACCTAAGAGCATGATGCCCGAAGTGCACATAGACACCAGCACAACCACTACTGTATGACGGAGTGGTTATTTTCTGTAAGCGGTTTTATGTGGAATGCGTCAGCTGTCGTCCTATGCTGTGCTGAGACCTTAGCCTAAAGCGACGAAAAGTTGTTGCATAGTTTTGTCGGATGGATGTTTGCCCGGGTGGGATATGTTGCTGTAGCCCAGAGCACTTTCGCTCTAGAGGGCCAGCGGAATGCTACGACAGCAACCGACAGGGTTGGGAGGGATGGCAAAATTCCGAGGAAGCCATTTTGGTAGTGCACAGATGTAAAGGAAAATTTTAGATGTCAGAGTCACCTTCTGAAGATCCACATTATGGGGCATAATCATGTATGCATTCTCCAGAATCTTACTAGAGACAGCTACATAATAAACGTTTCCTTGTGCTTAACAAAGTCAGCCTTTGGATAAGGATTCCGTGAATTCTTAACTGGGAATTTCGGGTAGGTCCGTTTGGAATGTTTAAGCTTAACAAAGCTTAGAATTTATCCTGCCTGAGAAGAAAAACTGTAAATGTGGGATTGATTTATTTTGCACTCTTCGGTCTTTGATATCAGCGACTTGTATGTAAGTCATATAAAGGGCAGAAGCAAAACTGTTTTGCCAATGCAATGCGCAAGAGTTAAGTACAGTTCTGTAGATAAGAAACTGCACGCTATCTATCTATCTATCTATCTATCTATCTATCTATGGCTGTACAGCCCTCATGGTACTTGGTCGTTTTCAGTTTATTAATTTATTCGCAGTCAGCAGGACTCTTTGGATTGGGGATCAGTCAGTCGCAAGGCATCTACCTACACACAGAACAACACAAACACAGAATTAACGCAAAGAGACGTTGATGCCACGAATGATATTTGAACCCACGATCCCAATGTTCGAGTGGACGAAAACGGTGCATGCCTTCAACACGCGGCCACTTTTATCTAAGGTAAAGCTATCCTTGTAAGAAGCCGTGGAGGCCCATGGGTTAGTGAGACGCCGAGTCTCCCACATTTTCTAGAAAATCGGCTCACAGATGACTGTGAGGTTATCAGCCTTACGCGACGGCCACCCTTTACGCACAGGAGGATTCCTGGTAGTCACTTCTGTTTTATAGGCTGAGTCGACCCCAGAGATATAGTGCGACTGGATAAATTAGCTCAATTGAAAATTCTAGCTACCTCATCTAGAATCGAAACCGCGACCTTCCGGCTTGTAGCATAGTGACGGCGTGCTGACATACGCAATCTAAGACTTGGTATTACATCTGAGTGGCCAGCTTCATACCTCAGCCATTCAACGTTCGGGAATATAGTCCAGGTACCCATTAGATTGGAAATATCTTGGCCCCCGAAGCCAAATGTACACAGACACGACGAAGAGGATTCATGGACGGGATTCGAACTGCAGTTACTTTACTCATTCAGCTCTATGCTCTAATATTGTCTTATAGTTCTGCACTTTTCTTCTTTATGCTCACCGCCAATTAGGCTCAATCCACAGCCATGATAACCACATCCTGCATCGTCTTCCTGTGCCTCTACACCCTCTTGATTAATAACGACGTACAAGATTTGAAACTCTGTCGTGCAGTTCTCTTCAAATCGATTAACTATTTCGTCTATAATCATTTATCTTTCATTTCGTTGGCTGAATAAATATTTAACTCCACGGCAATATCTTAGTTTTCAACTTTCTTTAATTTGGCAAAACCCCAGATATTCCTTAATCATTCCATTCCTACTGCGTCATATTTCCTAATACTTTTGTCCTTACATGAATTATTAGGTTTTCATGGCGGGGATTGTTCAGATTACAGGCTTCTAGATTATGACACCGTGCAGTCTTGTAGGCGGATATTGAAGTTTGGAAGTAAAGTTATGTCCATCATTAGGACCAAAGTGTGAAGATTCAGGAATCAGTTTCATTCACCATATACTGGCACTTGTTTAGGGCTCCGTGACTTATAGTAAGGGGTTTCGGATTGGGTGATTGGATTTATTAGTAATTTCTTTTACAGTCTCTCTTAATCACAATAAATTATAGCTTTGTCGCTAATATACCCAATTCACAAATCACTGTGACACGCTAGATCTTCCTAGTCTTCACTCGTCGTGTCCTGGTAGCGGATTTATGACAGTCTCACTGTAAATAGAGCACACATAAGTCATCTTAACCCATGTCAATTTTTCTCTTCACATATTAACCTTCAGCTCACAACTGAATTGCGACTGGACTGACAATTATTGTTGGTTTCTTCTTACATAGTCTCTGGTCGGACAACATGTATATGCGAACCACATAGAAAACACACCTTGCAACACCGGTTGTTCTACTCTTACATTTAGAGCTCCGTTGTCTAGTAATGGAATTCATCCGACTGTTGTCAAGAAATTGGTCTCCATGTCAAAGAATATTACAAGAAAGGATGTTTTAAGAACCACGGATTGTGGGTAAAATATGAGCTTTACTCGGGCAAGTGGAAATAATGAGAATCAGTTGGTCCTTCAAACGTGATCACTTGTTTATCTTCACTCACGCATCGAGCTGAGTCCTTCTTGAGAAGCCGCCAGTTGTGCAGCTACTCAAGAACTTCCCAGCATTTCATGGAAACCGAAGATTCATTACCGTCTTCACGAGCCCTACACTGGTCCCTAACCTGAGCCAGATAAATCCAATCCAAACCATACCATCCCATCCTATCTCTCTAAGATCCATTTTGATATTGTCCATCCACCTACATTTAGCCTCCCTAGTAGTATCTTTCTCTGCCTTGCCCACCAACATCCTAAATACATTCCTCTTCTCTCTCATTCGTTCTACATGCCCTACTCAACACATCACCCTTGACCTGATCATTCTAATTGTAATTGGAGAAGAGTGCAAGTTATGAAGATCCTTATTATGCAGGCATCTACAACCTTCTATCACTTCATCTCTCTTTGGTCCAAATATTCTCCTCACTGCCCTGTTCAAAAACACCCTCAGTCTATGTTCCTCCCTTAAAGTCATAGACAAGGTTTCAGGCCCATACAGAGCCACAGCCAAATTATAGTTTTGTATATATTCTAATTTTTATGTGTTTAGAGAGCAGACAAGAAGACAAAAGGTTCTGGACTGAACAGTAGCAAGCATTACCCTAGTTCAATCTCCTCTTAATTTCCACCTCAATCAGGTTTTGATTTGCTATCATCGTCCCCAAATATCTGATCGGTGCCACCTTTTCAAAACATCTGTTACCTATCTTCATGTCATCATTATGCCCTTCATTTCGGTGAGGAGATAGCGGACAACTTACTCTGTCTATACTTATAGACCTATATATATAGACTTATATGTTTCTGTTTATGGTATCTATACACGTATACCACCCAGTAGATTCAAATTATCAGCATAAATCAACAGCTGATGTGGTCCATTTAATTTCAGTCTCACTGGTTTTCTTGGACCTTCCTAATGGTATATTCTAAAGCAAAGTTGAAAATACTTGGCGATAAAGCATCTCCTTGTTTTAAACCATTATGGATAGAAAATTTATCAGACAAATATTTACCTACACTGACTTTATTATACATTTCGTTTAAACACATTTTAATCAGCCTAACTAGTTTCAAGGGTATCCCAAACTCTATCAGAATATTGTACAATACTTCCCTCTTAACTTAATCATTTGCTTTCTTGAAGTCTATGAATAGTTGATGTACTGTCTCATCGTACTCCCATTTTTTCTCCAATATCTGACGAATGCAAAAGATCTGATCTGTAGTTGATCTGTTACATCGAAATCCACACTGATGATCCCCAATTATTTCATCTATATATGGACTTAACTTTGAAAGAAGAATATTGAACAAAATTTTATATGAAGTTGATAGCAGTGATATCCCCGATAATTACTACAGTCAGTATTATCACTTTTCTTGTGAACTGGTACAATAATAGATCCACTGATCAGGCAATTGTTCCTTACGAAATAGAATTAATTAGCTTATGGATCTTAGAACGCAATATTTCGCCTCCTGCTCGAATAAGTTCTGACGGAATTTTACCATTACCTGGCGATTTATACGTTTTCAACTTCTTAATAGCAATTTCAAAATCAGAAGGGCTAGGATCAGGTACTAACAGATCAATTCTATGTATTTATATTTGCCTAACATCACTGGCCCTATGTACATTGAATAACTGAGAGAAGTACTTCCTCCACCTATTCAAAATGATGTGGGAATCTGCAAGCAGATCACCATCCTCGTCCTTCATTAAGTTACTGCTAGGCTGGTAACCCCTCTTAAAGTCATTTATTCCTCTATACAGGTCTTTAATATTCTTGTTCTTACTGTTCATTGCCAGTTCGTCAATATTGACTTTCAGATATTCCCTCGTTCTATTCCTTAAATGCCGGCTGATCTCATGTTTTATATTATTCAGATTATCCCCATTTATTTCGCTTGAATTTTGTAACGACCAGAGTTTGACTTGTTTTCTTTGGTCTAATAACTTTGAGCATCCTTTATCGAATCATGGCTTATGTCTTTTCAGTTCATAATAACCTATACTCTCTTTGGTAGACATTCTGATATTCTCTCTAATAGTTCCCAAGTTTTATTAACACCCACCTCAGTGTCCAAGTTTTCCAAAGCCGCGAACCTGTTTGAGATTTCAACACGATACTGCTCTTTACCCTCTACCTCATTTAATTTCTTGAGATTGAACCTCTCCATATGAACCTGAGTGTTGTTTGTTTGCTCACTGTCAGCCTTTCCCTAACCTTTGCCACCACCAGGTAGTGGTCAGTATCACAATCTGCTGCCCTGAATGATCGGACATCAAGCGTACTTGAGTACCGTCTCATGCCTATAAAAATATTATCTATTTGATTGTGTATCTTCCCATCAGGATGTGTCCAAGTAAATTTATGATTTTTACGATGTGGTAACATGGTACTTCTGACAATTTCTTTCGATATCGACAATATCTCTTTGGGAAGAGGAATTTATGTTATAATAGATAACATTTTTCGATAAATATACATGCTTTATTTTAATAAAGAAAAATATATAGGGCTGGTACTTTCGCTATTGCCTTTCTTTTCATTCTCTCTCTCTGTGTCTGTACAGCCCTTCGGACCTTGGCCACTTTTTCTGTTTCTTGTATCCTTCACACAGACGGTAGTACCCCTTGGATGGGGATCAGCCCGCTGCAAGGCCGCTACCTACACACAGAACAACACAAACACAGAATAAAAGCACACAAATATACATGTTTCGAGTGAGATTCGAACCCACAATCCCAGGGCCCGTGCGATCGAAGACAGTATATGCCTTAGACCCCCCGGCCACTGCGAACGTCCTTCGTTCTTGTATAGTAATATAATTCACTATTGACTTGCTTACTCTTCACAGTCTAACAAGTTGAACGGTGTAGAAGCGAAGAGAACACTACGGCAGTGAACCGAATTTCGACACTTGCTTGTCATTTTGTGCAGTAAAACAAGCGTCGCTGCATGCTATGAATGACAATCTATATCTAATGGTGATAATACAAGCGGAACTTGGATTCTTGTCACGCAGTAGGGGAGTAAATGAATATCCGGAGAGAAGACGTTCTTCAGAAGTTCCTCTATAAAGCATTGAAGCAGAGATCGTTCCCTCTGAAGTGCTCCGCTGTTTCATTAAAAATGTTATATACTTTGAGCTTGTTACTGGTGCACAGAAAGGAATAGAGAAGCCTTTCACTACAGACACGAGGTATGGGTGCCTGCAGTGACATGTTCCCACTTGGAAATCTTTAAATCTGAGGTTCATTGACTTTATAAAGGCAGTTAATATTGATAACAACTGACAATTTCTATTTATTGGAATATATATGATTACCTGCATATTTATTAGCAAGACCTTTGTCGTTTAAACAAGACAAATAAATGACTTCAGGGAACATCGATGCTAGTAGTTACTACAGGATTCTGACGATGGTGTATAACACACTGATATATTGGGTTTTTGGACTTTATCCATCGTCCTGGTTTTAAAGATAACTAATAAAAACACGACGTTTCGGAAACTGGATCTGTTTCCGTCCTCAGGTGAAGGAAATCCTATTATGTTGGGTCCGTTAGAAAGAGCTAGCCTCAATCACTCTTTATAAAGAGTTCAGTTATTAGTTACTTCATGGTTTCGAGTTGGATATATTGATTGATTATACTTTTATTTTAAAAGTACGTTTAACCATGTTTAACTAACTAATTAACATAATAACTCAATGGAAACGAATCCTTCCCATAAAACGAACAGAAATATAAAATAATTTCTACCAAATTTGAAAACTAAACTTCACATAGATCTACTTAAATTCTCATAAATGGAATTTAATTCTGAGATGTGTAATGGTTATACCGTCATGATCATGTTGCGAGAATATTATTTTTAAAAAGTGGGTCACCACGTGAAATTGAGGTCAATATTAGCTATGTTACGTATTATATTGTTGGCAGCATTAAACTTATGGTATTAACAGTTCCAATGTTATGGCAACATGCTGAAAGAGCAGCTGAATCGAGAATTATTTTGTGTTGAAATAAAAATGTGTTTTATTTACACACATTAAATCCGAACAAGCCGCTCATGCGCAGTAACTTGCATTTACCTTTCCAAGTTTCGAAGTGCTGTGGAATGTAAACATTGTATTTTTGTTATTATTGAATGAGGAATGCGTGGGTTTGGGATGACGTAACGACCATGGCGTCCCAATTTGATCATAGAAACGTTGCAAAATTAGTGGAAACTCTGTAAATTGGTAGCGCTCATCATCCCACTAAACACTTTCCTCTGTTTTCCATCGTGTAGATGAAAAACAGTTATAGAATGGAAATAATTTATACTACTACATATTAGTAGTATATTTACGTAGTATATATGTGGCTATTGGAGTATTTTGAACTCACCGATACCCCTCAGTATCCATAGGATCGCCTGCTGTGATATATTCGATTTTTAAGCAGTGCTCGTAATCGATGCAGTCCACCCATCAATATTTGCGAATAACACATGACGAGATTCAGGTTGTAGGGAATGTGGACTCATGAATATTGCTTTTCATTCCCTTGGGGTATTAGGGCAAGAAAAACAAATACACGGTTACGCGAACTGAGATTTGAACCTAGTACAAGCATTTCTTATTCTCAGTCACTACTAACGGGTTAACTGTGATCAAGTTTACTACACTGGTTATTCGTAAGTCTACATGTATTAACCAAATAAAACAATTCCAACCAATGAGATGGAAAATAACCCGAATATTAACGGTGATAATGTCTGGACATGCCATATTGTTGTAACACAAAAAAGAGTTGGTTTTCTAGAATTAGTTAACTGGAATTTCCTTCATATTAAATACAACGACCATCTCACTATGAAGCATCTTTAAAGGAAATTTGTAGAGACATTTCCTCTGCACCAGTTACAATGGTTATACCGCCATGAAAGTTTTGTACGAAATTAGGTAGTATCAGTTCTTCTACCACTATTAACAATTGTGTAATTATGCAGTGTCATTTTCTCCACACAGTTGCAACGGCTATCCTTCCGTGATACGGCTTCGTGGAATTAAGTAGTGCCACTTATTCGACATTAGTGTGCACTTTTGTGGTACCATTTTCTCCAGAGACCAATTGCGATAGATATACCGCCATGATGATATTTTGTGGAAATACAAGGTGCCATTTCTTTAGCAGCAGTTTCAAAATTTACACAGTTATGACACCGCTCCATAGAATTAGTCAGTGACACTTCCTCCACTCTGTACACAACGTTCTACGAACACGAATTCGTCTTCTGAAAGTAATTTACAGCATCTTCTCCATGTCACATGCAGCGGTAATACGTGCATGATTCCGTATTTTGATGTTCACTTTCTCTGTACCAGACGTAATTATTATACTGCTACGACACTTACGCAAGCGATCATATAACGGCGTATACATCACATTACACGTAATGTTTAGTTCTTCTGGAATTAGTTGCTGACCCTAAAGAGTTTGTCATTTTTGTAGATACTGCAATTATACGATCCTGGCTCTTATCTTGGTATTTGATACTGGGATTAATCCTACATAAGACGGATTGATTATACAGCCACAATTGTTCTTCTAGAATTGGGTAATGGCATTTTCTCAACATTAAATTCAATTATTATGCTACAAAGTTTAGGCCCGTATGGCAGGTTGATCCAAACCCAACAGCCAAACTATTTTGAATGCTTCTCCAATTTCGATTACCTGTATTAGCAATGGATTTAGCGCGTTACAGGGAAGATCAGTATAATGTGACAGATTCCTCACGGGTTTCTACAAGATATAAGCCCTGGGGTTCTATTATTACTCTACAGATCGCGCTAGCGGTAACCAAAAAATAGCTCGCAACAAGAAATTATCCAATAAATCCTATGCATTGGCCTTCATTGATTTTGTGTGTTTGATATTTTTGCATAAAATTGTCACATCCCTCTTCTATCTTAGTTTCAGGTCTCTGCACGTTTATCACAATTTTTATACCAAATATTTTCCTGTTATCAACCACTGACAAAGCCTGGTTTCAGGTTTTTATGTAGGTTTTCCAGTGATTGAGGTTAGCTCTTTCTAAGAGACCCAACGCAGTAGACGTCTCCCCCTCACCTGAGGACGGAAACAGATACAGTTTCCGAAGCGCTGTGTTTTCCATTTTGTAGAATACCGGACTATAGAGAAATTCCAAAAACCCAGTAACACTGTCTTATACATGTAGAACATCGTTAGAACCCTTTAGAAAATACATGCGATATGAGAGTACACACCTGGTTACATCCTAATCCCTTGATAGCAAGAAATTATCAGTGTTGTTCCCTACAAACAAGATAACGGTGGTTATATTGCCATGAGAGTTTGTTTCAGAATTAGGTACAGGACCTCAGCAGCTCTGATTATTACACTATAAATATCTTGGAATTTCTTCTTCTGTCTGAAAGGTTTAGGCTCTCCGGATTGTGCACATTCAGAATTAACGAATTATAAAATTTTAATGTTAGAGAGAGTCGGTAGAAATCTTTTGACGAATGATCAGCCCGTCGCAAGGCCGCAACCTGCCCAGGATAACACAAAATTCAGAATAAAAACGCAGACATCCATGTCTCGAGCGGGAATGGAACCAACGATCCCAATTTTTAGAGAGAGGAGACATTTTATACCTTATACCACGGGCCCCACTGTAATTGGCGGAATTTTGAGATTATGAAGTCGTATTGTCTAGACTGTACATGGCAAGCACACCACAGATTTCTTGGCATTTTGAAAATTGGTAATGATATTTCCAAAACAACTGATTCAGGAAAAAGTTGTTACTGTGACATGTCGAGGCATTGTCAGGCAACGGATCGCTAACACCCCTCCATGCCAAGGATGATAGTTAGGCCAGTACTCTACAGCGCGATTAATTTATTTTCCGGAATTTGTGAATTGTGTGCTCTTCACTGGAGATTTAATGCGTATAATATGAGGATTCATTCAATAGGTCCCGGTTTGTGAAACGGTATGCACGACATGGAACTGAATTTGGCTTTAAAGGATAGAGGCATTAGTGTGCGAATGAATTCTGCGGTTGTGTTGCTTTGACTGGAGGCTTGGTTCATTACTGATCCACCGCTAATGGTGTCGCTGTCAACAGCATTGTCCAGTCTTGGCTTTTAATTTCCGGTCTACCCTTCTGTACCCCCATTGCCAAAGGCGGTGAGCGAGTGATAAGAAATTCGAGCTGTGCTACCCCTGCAGTTGCCACGATGTACCTCGAAAGGTAATACATGAAATACATATGACGCTGATGACAGGTTTCAGTCCATGACTTGAATATTGTAATTACCAAATGCCCATTTACATAATGACTTGTTTAAGATGATTTACTGAAACCGCCATAGCTGAGGATGTGACTTGTTTATTGATCAACTGCGAGAAGCAATACCTCATTGCTTCAAGCTACACACACATTCAAACAAGATAATAAATACTGTGGGTTTATATACATTTTCAGGGAAGATGAGGTGGGCTGGGCATGTAGCACGAGGTAGGACGAGGTATGCATATAGGATATTGGTGGAAAAGATAGAAGGAAAGAGACAACTGGGAAGACCAAGGCGTAGGTGGGTGGACAATATTAAAATGGATCTTAGGGATATAGGATAGAATAGAATAGATTGGATTGATCTGGCTCAGGATAGGGACCAGTGGAGGGCTCTTGTGAACACGGTAATGAACCATCGGGTTCTATAAAATGCTGGAAAATTCTTGAGTAGCTGTAGATTTGGCTTCTCCTCAAGAAGGGCTCAGCTCCGTAAGTAAGGAAGTAAAAAAAGTAAAATTATCCTGGTAACAGGCCGTGGAGGTCCATAGGGTTGTGAGGTCGTCAGCCTTACGCGCCGGCCGCCCTTCTTTTTTTTTTATCCTTGGCACTATCGCCCCAGTGGGCCTAGGCCTACCTCCAAGAACTTCTCCGTTCACTTTGGTTTTTCTAGATCTTACACATTCGGTAGGACTCCTTGGGCGTGTGATCAGCTCGTCGCAAGGCCTCTACCTGTACACAAACACAGAAAAACGCACACAAACATCCATGCCCTGAGTGGGATTCGAACCCACGATCCCGGCTTCCAAGCGAGCGAAGACAGTGCATGCCTTAGACCGCTCGGCTACCGTGACCGGCCGGCCGCCCTTTACCCCCAAGAATATTCCTGGTACTCATTTCTGTTAGAGGCTGAGTCGACCCCAGGGCCATAGTGCGGCTGGAAGGATTAGGTCAATTTATAAGATATCCAGTGACCTCATCGGGTCTTGAACCCGCGACCTTGCAACTTTGTAGATCCTGAACCAAGCCCCGTAAGTAAATAAGTAATTAAGTAAGCTATATATAATTAGCAACAAGGAGTTTTGGGAAGAACTAGTCACCTACTTTCCTTTGATAAGATACGGACCGCATAGGAAACAAAGAGTCCAGCAATTCTTCCATTAACGCGTGTGTATTTGTTACCACGAGAACTTGTTTACCTAGACATTGCCTAGGAAGTATAAATAGACAATATATAGAAGCACGAAAACACACCAGGAAACTAGGCTACCAACAGAGGAACTGCTGTAGGCGGTGTTTTCTCTGCAGGCGCACACAAAATTATAGTATAAAGAGGACAACCTGGAGACTTTGAGTTACAGAACCGTTGCCTAGCCATGAGAGTCTCCGCTGTACTTCTATGAACGTTCAGGCTTCATAACACAGATCACATATATAGCTCGATGGTACTGTAACGGCCGTCTCTTTGGCTAAATTGTTCCGACTTTCAGAAGTAGGAATGAGATACACAGACGCATAGAAAGCAATACTTTGGAATTTTCCGAAGTAAGGAAAATATGCTAATAAAACCCATTATGGAAGAATTGTAGCTCGTATAAACATCCTGCGCCCGTCACGGTAGCCGAGCGGTCTAAGTCATGCACTGTCTACGCTCGCTCGGAAGCCGGGATGGTGGGTTCGAATCCCACTCAGGGCATGGATGTTTGTGTGCGTTTTTCTGTGTTTGTGTACAGGTAGAGGCCTTGCGACGAGCTGATCACACGCCCAAGGAGTCCTACCGTATATCTAAGATCTAGAAAAAACGAAGTGAACGGAGTTCATGGAGGTAGGCCTGGGCCCACTGGGGCTGTAGTGCGAAGGAAAAAAAAAATAAACATCCTGCTCGATTGCTCTGTACGTATTTAACCCCCTACTGTGGCACTCGTAGGAGATTTTGAAATTAAATTTCACTTAATGTGAACGCTGTGAGTCTATGGCGTTCTGGAAAGACAGTTACAAATGCACTAAGACACTAAATTTGTCAGACAATATACGTACTCGTCAGTACTGCTATCTGGTGTTGCGTTATGGAGAATTTTCAGCAAAAGTAGACACTGAAGTACAGATTCATGTAACCTGCAAATTCCATCTTTTAGCTTCATCTTCTGCTACTGTTTACAATTCCTTTTTAACAAAAACATAGGGGGACTAGAACAAGTTAGAGACAGTGTAAGAAATATATTACTAAAGATATGTATGAAATGTCTTAGTGTAGTGACTGCCGCTTGCGTCTCACCTGAGGTAGTTCTAGGTTTCGAAATCTGATCCGGAGACCAGCCTGCTTGGTTTCCCACAGTTCTTGTAGAAACAGCCTGATGACCACCTCCGAAATCTATCACTGGCTTTTTTCTACTAATTAGTAATTAATTACACATTGCCTACCAAAGAAACGGAATTATAGATACCTTACATGTTTTGAAGCTTCTGAGAGAATTTCGCAAGAGATGAACTAAAGGAACGTACAACAGGGATTTCTGTTCTATGTTATATCACGTTTCTTCTCCAAATTATTCAATAGGTTCGTAAAAACACAGAATTAGGAAACTACGTTACACACTGAAGAAAGCAGTCTTCTGGGATTTGGCACCGTGTATATATGGTGTTAACCGACGATTCGGAGGAACGTATCGCCTCCATCTTCACGGTAGAAGGAAAAATATAAGAAATCAGCAAGCGGAAAGACCGTGAGAACCGGTAAAAGCAGACTGCTTTTACCGGTGCGAAATCCCAGAAGACTGCGTTCTTCATAGTCACCGCCGTGAAAGCCTCAAATCTTACATACGTCACACACTGTCGGCATGCTTTCTGTATGTATATCCCTTGTCGATCCAATAAAAGATCTGCTTTACGTACGAAGTTGAAGTGGAACAGTATCGAAATTTATACAATCCAATCATCATAGTAGACATTTCCCACGAAATATAATATGTACATCATTAAGATCCGTATAAATTTTGTTTAGATATTTCCAGAAGAAGTTATAATTTAACAAAGTGCACATACAGTATCTGATTTCTTATGAAGTCAATCTTAACGATTCATTACAGTCGGTAACAATAGACATGAAGGTTTCGAGGTTTTAAGGACAGTTGTTTTAGATTGTGGTCTTCTGAATTGTGAGAGTCTATAGTCCTGAAAGCGGTTACAGGCTTTTCGAAAGAATATTCTGAACTCATCTTCAGGGTTGAAAGTGTCGCCTAACCGTGAGTTCCCGAATTACCTACTATTCCTTTCAACATTGGGGCAAGTCGTGATTTCTTGTACCGGTCGAAAGTACCGTGGGCCTGTCCAATTTTAAATTCCGATAGTAAAGAAAGAATATATTTACTACTGGTTTTAAATAATCTGGACACTACTTACGGCCTGTTTTATCTTTAGTTCGTTCAGAATCACTTGCTTTCTGCTTATTTAATGCTGGAGTCTTTCATGTTTTACTCTTAGATCATGAAAGTAGAGGTGAAATATGCCTTCGAAATGTCGCTGGGCTTACAACGAACAACAGGACGTTATAGCCCTGAAGACTTACTTACTTACTCATGGAGCTGAGCCCATCTGGAAGAGCCGCCAATTCTGCAGCTACTCAAGAATTTCCCAGCATTTTATGGAACCCGAAGGTTCATCACTGAATCCACAAGAGCTCTCCACTGGTCCATATCCTGAGCCAGATCTATCCAATCCATACCATCCCATCCTATCTCTCTAAGATCCAGTCTAATATTGTCCACCCACCTAAGCCTTGGTCTTCCCTGTGGTCTCCTTCTTTCTAGCTTTCCCACCAATATCCTATACGCATCCTTTACATCCTTTAGGAGTCTCATGCCAGCAAATTTTCGGAGTATTACGATTACGATATGAGTACGAAAAATTGTACCGTGATACATTTAATTGAGCTATGTCAGTTTGATCTAATATTACGTATATATATATATATATATATATATATATAATAAAGCCATACCCTTAAAATACCTGGAGACACATAGGGTTGTGAGACAACAAGGTTCCCACATTTCCTAGACATTAGATTCACAGACTGCGTTATGGTTGTCAGCCTTACGCTTCGACCACTCTTTACCCCCCGAAAGATTCCTGGTACTCATTTCTGTTAAGAGACTGGGTACACCCCAGGGACATATTGTGGTTGGAGGGATTAGGTCAATTGAAAAATCCAATGACCGCATCGGGAGTCGAAACCATATATGTATATAACTAAATCCATGCAGATGAGCCCCTTTTAGAGTCTTACCCGTTTCCCAACTTCTCAAGATATTCCCAGGACATTTTGTAACCCTAATTTTCGTGCCAAATATTTGTATGCATTTCTGTTCCCTCTCTTAAATGTTGCATGCCCTGTTCATCGCGTTCACCTTGATCTGATTATCCTAATTTTTTGTGAGAAGTAGTTAGTTATGAAACAGCCTGTAGCCTCTTGTTACTCCGCCTTCTTAACTGCAAATGCTCCCATAAGCACACTTATTTCAACCACCCTCAGCCTAGGAACATTCTATACGAAACTACAGAATGAATTATAGTTCATTCACATTTTACTTATTTAGATGGCAGGTTAGAAGACGAAAATTTTCGAATGGAAAGATAGCGAACCCTCCTCGAATTTAATCTATTCTTAATTCTTTCATTATTGCAATTTATTTTTATTATTTCCTTATTTGAAACATGCCCGATTTTAAAGATTCTGTTAGCTATCTGTATGTATCAACTTTCCCCTTCATGAAAAAAGGCTTATTTTTTCTGCATTTCCCTTTCTACCTTCCTCCTTACTAGCGTCTAGTAGGGATTCTGTGCTTTTCTTTTGGTGTACATCTTCCTCGAATAAATGAATATCATAATCACAGACCAAACACAAATGTGTCCCATTTAATATCAGTTCCTTTTGTGTCTTTCTACCTTCCTAATGGCATATTCTATAGAAAAGTTGAGAAGAAATGGCGATAAAGCTTCAAATTATTCAAAACATTATGAATGGGAAACATGTTATTTAATTTTTTAAGTATATAGTCCTTAAATGCGTTGAAATCAGTCTGCCTCCTTTCATGAATATACCTAACTCAGGGTTAAAATTATAAGGTATTATTATATAATATACTATATTATATAATATACGTATTAGGCTTTACTTGAATTCCACAAATAGCTGACGTACAGTGCCATTGTACGCCCCACTTCTTCGACAGTATCTGCTGAATGGAAGAAATCTGGTCTCCTAACATACCTAATAAAGAGCACCCAAAGATATTACAAAATTTACTCCATACTTCTCCCAATGTGTACTGTAAAGAGGCCAATAAAACGATGTCCAAGTTTTGCGGTAGACTTTTCGCTGTTATTTGAAACCGCAGTTAATTTCTTTTTAATTGTAGGAGTAAACTTAATTTCTTAACAGAAGCTCATTCCCCATTTAAAGTTCTAGAGATTGTATTATATGTGAGAGTGTGACTATAGACGGGGTGTGGATTGTTAATTGGATCTATTGAACACTTATACACGTAACTCGTAACTACAAGTAATTACACCGCTACTGTTAATTCACACACTCTGCAGTTCACTACAGCACGCTCTAAGACTTTTCAGTCTGCTGTCTCTTCACCAGTCGTTTCTCGGAAACTGCTTCCAACGGCAGATTTTCCTCTTGCTCTGGGTTATACTATTCCCGTGCCTCAGCTACCTGCCTCTAACAGCAACAGCTCACAGCGACTGAGTTACAGTTCTCTGAATAACTCAACTCGCTCCACATCACTCTACTACCTATAAAACTCTGGTACGAACCACACAGAAATCACAACTCTTCTATTGTTGCTAACGTGTATGATGCGGCTGTTACCTAGCAACGGCTGCTGTTTACAGGATGGCCACTTAGCAACGTTTCTACATGCCACAATATATTCTGATATTGGCAATAAAAGTAACCATATCCCAAATGAAAAACAGTTTCTTCTACTTGTATATACTACACAGCTTTATGGAACACGTTTTTTGTAAATCTGTGAAATTTGTTAAGAACTTGGCCTTCGGCCTTAGTGGATGCTACCAGAGATGAATATTATTGTAGTTAGGGAAGGATATTTCACAAAAACATTTTTCTGCCACGTTTAATTAATCTAATTTTACACGCATGTAACAGATCTATACGAGTATTTTTCCTCCAAATGCTTGTTACTTTTCTCTTGTGTAAAGTATGCTTATTAAAAACTGGGGACAGGAATTTTGTCTAATGAAAATTTCTTTCTTACATTAAATATGCAAATTATTAAAGCATCAAGTGAACGCCAGACAAAGGCATAAAATAGAAAATCAAGTGGAACGAGGCGACAAACATTACACAGATACAGAAGCTAGAACCATCTGGCGGAGAAATGGTGGAAACTTCAAGTAGACGCAAGCTAGTAAAGGAAAAGTCCAGAGAGGGCAGACCCGAATGGGGTTACTCATACTCATTTATTGATCGCGTTTGTATCGATATATCGAGCGAAGTTATGTTCGGAACAACAGCGCCAGATGGCAGGAGAGAATTATTCTCTGGATACCATGGATATTTATATCTCTGTTCTTCGTCTATTTAATATTGAACCAATCAAATTTTATCGTAATAATACTTATTAGAATGACTGTTTCCTGCAGGAGTCGGTTCAGCTCAGTTGGTATAGCGACAGACTATTGGTTGGACGACCGGAGTTCGATTCCCGACGGGATAGCGTCCAGAACGGCATAGTACTTATTTAATCGAGCGCAGGGACAACTTTACTTTTTATTGTATCGTGGCTTGTACCGAAGTGTAGATTAGTATAGTGGTACAATTTCTGAGAGGAGCCTGTTGCGTCCATCTTCAGGGCATAATTTTTAACCTTACAAACGGACCTAAGAGGTTCTTCCGGAAAGTTCTTGCTTAGCCACAGATTAGATGTGTCATATCAAATGTTACCGTCCCCCTAACATTCTATGTACCTATGTGCCGGCTTCGGTCGACCACTGGACTCCTATCAGGATCGTCTTACGGCAATAACTGAGGCAACCGGAAGGTGCAAACTTGAAGCCAGTCCACTGCTCGAAATCAACAATACAACTTCCACTGTCCACAAACTGTTCACTTATTCACAGGAGAAGTATTATACATTCACTTGCAAGCACGGAGTAATATTGCCCTTTTATATTATCTAATTTTAACAATTCAAAGTGAACGACTGATGAATTTAGAGAAACATGAGGAATGCAGTCCAACGACGTCTGCCTCCGATCAGTTCAAAACGCCAAGTTGTTGAAGACTGATATCCTGCGGGAGCATCGCTTCATCCCAAAGAAGGATTTGAATCGATGGCCTTTCTCCAAAACAAGAATTCATTTCGTATTGGCCAAATTCATCCTGCAATCAGCACAAGCCAATCACATAACGATCTTTGTGAATTAAAGAGTTCCCAAGATACAGAACTCGGAACGCCACAAGGGAGAGCGGCTATTTTCTTTAGTTTAGGGTCCAGCTACACCCTCCCGAAGTCACTTTATGACGGCTCCACATGTTAACAAAACAAAATTCACTTCTTCGGCAAACTACAGACTTGCATCCCGTGGTGATCTTGTCCCCTTCCGGTCATCCAAATTACATGTAAACAAAAACAAGGCAGTTGTTTCTGTCCAGATAAGAAAAACAAGTCATAACATGCTAATAAACTGGTCACCCTTCCGAAATGGCTAAAGAAGACCATAGCGTCCACGGAGAACTGTAACAGGTTTGGACTGTCACACTAAGAAGATTATAAGTTCAGCATTTACGTCCGTGACAACTTCGGCCTCATATGTTAAATGTTGCTTAGAAGTGAGTGCTTGATATATTTTGAAATAACCTATTAGAGTTTCTAAAACAAGCATCCCATTTGATAACGGAGAACTCATAAACTTAATGTTATTGAAATTAAAACTTTATGGTTATTTTAATTTAATAAGCACTGGGGAGAATGCTACTGTGTGGAACTTTTGGCTGTAAAATTTGTTGAAGGAAGTACATCGTTAGGGAGACAGGAAGTCGTAAATGAGAGCTTGATATCGATCTGAATATTCGAGAAACAAATTCTAAAATTTTGAGGTAGACAGTAGTGGGTAAGAAAAGAATGCTGAAGTGGATGTCTCTGAAAACTATGCCGAAAATCGCAAGGCATTGCCTGATTAACAAATTAAATATATCCGTTTCGAAGGAGCTTCTGTGTATATAGGACGTGCCATCTGCCTCTTCCACTGGAATTACCTTTTAGATACTGCATAAATTAAACCAATAGTTTAGTTTCGTTGTGTACTCTCTGACGAGAGGACAGGTCGGTCTTTTTTATATGCTGCTAGTCCTTGCCAGCGCAGACTTTCTCGGGTCCGAGATCCTTGGTACTCGAGACCATATATTACTATCTCTAATTTGAGACTTCCCTTTTCATCGCCTCCTACGACTCACAGGGCCACGTATAATCAAGAATTCGTGTTTACCACGCTGTTGCCTAGCAAAAGATACCCAATTTTTCGGCGTATTGTTGTACACATTATCCAGCAACGTGCTATTTACAAACAATTTTTCTCCGCGGAAACGTGTTTATCGAGCCGTTGCTTAGCAACAGTCTTTTCTGGCTCCATAGCTAAATGTTGAGGAAACCCGTCACAGTATTACAAAAAAGAAACCCTCTTCCGTTATTTGTCCCCTTGTAGATAGATATCGGCGTTTCAGAAGAAACCACTGACTGTTGCCAAGGCAAGAACAGGTATCCATCAACCAAATGCACTATTTCACATCCAAGAATTCCCTAACGTTTGTCGTCATCGCCACTATACGTACTTCATTCTCAAACTGAAAATATTATTGTGTCATTTATGTGAACTGCAGAATGAGGAGCTTCATAACTTGTACTCTTCTCCAAGTATAATTAGAATGATCCAGTCAAGGAGAATGAGGTGGGCAGGGCATGTGGCACGAATGGGGAGACGAGGAACGCATATAAGATATTGGTGGGAAAGCCAGAAAGAAAGAGACCACTGGGATGACCAAGGCGTAGGTGGGTGAACAATATTAAAATGGATGTTAGAGAGATAGGATGGGATGGTATTGATTGGTTTGATCTGGCTCAGGGTAGGGGCCAGTGGAGGGCTCTTGTGAACACGGTAATGAACTTTCGACTTCCATAAAATGCTGGGAAATTCTTGAGTAGCTGCAGAATTGGCGGCTCCTCCAGAAGGGCTCAGCTCCATGAGTAAGTAAGTAAGTAAGTCATTTGTGTGACTCATTCAGCAATGCGATATTCTTTATTTCACATTCTGAAATTCTAAGTCAAAATGTAAATTATCACAGACTATTACGAATAAACAAATTGTTATAGGATTTCTAATTACCAGTTTAACATTCTGAACGTTGAAGTAATATTACAGAGACAATACGGAATTCATGCGACCTTAAATTTTTGTACGAGATCTCCCTCTTTAGCTAATTTACACGGGCGTTGGCTGTGCAATAGTCTCATAGAGTTTTAATGGTAATTTTTTTAAGAATAAAAGGTAAAATTGATCCTTTGTTTAACTAATGAAGCACTACGCCATGAAGGCGTATGGGGGAGTGGATGTATAGATCCATATTTCCTTCACCTCGGCACTAGTTGGGGGTGAATGGTCAGGTTCACGCCCCGGCCACTTTACCCCCGGGGAAGGAGCCCCCCCCCCCGTACCCATTGGATAGGAGGTTGGGGGAACCCCAGAGTCGGTCTGGACGACGTGGAGAAGAGAAAATTCTTGACAGTACCGGTACTCGAACTTGGACCTTTCGGTCCTCCAGCCAGTCGCTATACTGACCACGCTATCCCAGCTCCCATTCTATTTAGGAATACTGTTCTTAACTCAGAATAAGCAATGCTTATCCAGCTTTGTGAATGTAGTGTACATAGTGAGAAGAAGTGTCTACACGCTCTCGCGCAGTAGGCACGCTTTCCTGCAGCTGATGAGGAAGAGTGTACAGTCTCTGAGACGCGTAAACAACTCGCGTCAGTGACTCGATATTACGTAAAGACATCATGGACTCACACACCGCTGTGACGAATCTATATGAAAATAATTTTATGGTAATTAATTAAGGAGTTAAACTTATAAACGCAAAGTAAATTTTAATGTTATGGTGTTTATTATCTGACATTAATATTTATGAACAAAAGAAAACGAATTTGAAGAGAAAAGCAGATTATATACAATGCCTTCCTTAGGCCGCGCCATAGCTCAAGCGGTTAATCGCTGGCTCCCCACGGCGGCGGCCCCGGTTCTATCCAGGGTCTGGTCAAGTGGGATTTGTGTTGGACAAAGTGGCGCTAGGGCGGGTTCTCTCCGAGTAATTCGGTTTCCCCTGCCAATCTTCATTCCACCAAATTCTTCATAATCATAATCACCCGGGGCAGGCTACAATAGGCCAATCAGTGGCCGCCGTGCCGAGTGGACCCACTTGGACTCCACCCCGCACTAAGCGAATTAAAAAAAAAAGATCAAAACGGATTCTGCTACGTGACTTCAGCAGATGAAAATAACGAAATATACTACATATTTTCTGAGGTATTTACTAAGTGCATCAAATACGTCTAGGACACAGGGAAATGTTAATAATTTTGGTATAAGTTGCTAGTCCAATAGTACTATGAACGTGATATCGTCAATAGTAGTTACGTTTTCTACTGTAAAAGAAATATTCTTTCGTCGATTTCAGAATGTTATGAATACAGAAACGTTCATCGCCAAAGAGCCTACTCCAAGCCACATTTGTCAAATTTCTATTTTGCTTTACTTAACTTACTTATTTACTCACTCATGGAGCTGAGCCCTTCTTGAGGAGCCGCCAATTCTGCGGCTACTCAAGAATTTCCCAATATTCTGTGGAACCTGAAGCTTCACTATCGTGTTCACAAGAGCCCTCTACTGGTCCCTATCCTGAGCCAGATCAGTCCAATCCATACGATTCCATTCTATCTCTCTAACATCTACAAATATAAATCACTCCGTCCAGTGTGACCTGTAAGTTTTTTACTACATGAAAACTTAACACCCTTACATGTTTCGGTCTCTGTGGACCATCTTCAGAGGGCAAACATCACTACAAATAGGAAACCACCATCACATAAGTTGTTCAGACGTAAAGTACGTACACTTATATGCTACAATACATGGTACACAAAATAGACATTTCACATTTCACAAACACAGCAGTTTCCTGGGAATGTAAAGTCCACAGAGACCGAAACATGTAAGGGTGTTAAGTTTTCATGTGGTAAAAAACTTACAGGTCACATTGGACGGAGTGATTTATATTTGTAATTGTTAGTGTGACGGACCAGAATGAAACAAATCAAACTCTCTAAGATCTATTTCAATATTGTCCAGCCACCTATACATTGGTCTTCCCAGTGGTCTCTTCTCTTTTGTCTTTCCCACCAATATCCTATATGCATTCCTCGTCTTCCCCATTCGTGCTACATGCCCTGCCCATCTCATCTTCCTAGATTTGACCATTCTAATTACACTTGGAAAAGAGTACAACTTATGAAGCTACCCATTATGCAGTTTACTTCAACCTCCTGTCACATCATCTTCTTTCGGTCCAAATATTCTCCTCAACACCCTGTTCTCAAACACCATGAGTCAATGTTCCTCCCTTAATATCAGAGACGAAGTTTCACACCCATACAGAACCACAGGCAAAATTATAATTTTGTATATTCTAATTTTTATATTTTTGGACAACAGAGGACAAGACAAAAGATTCTGGACTGAATGGTAGAAAGCATTACCCGAGTTCAATCGCCTCTTAATTTCCTCCTGAATCAGGTTTCGATCTGTTATCGTTGTTCCCAAATATCTGAACTGTGCCACATTTACAAAACATCTGTTTCCTATCTTTATGTCATGATTTTGCCCTGCATTTTGGTGACGAGACAGTAACATATACTTAGTTTTCTCTGTGTTTACTTCTAGACCAACTTCTTTACTTGCGTCAATTAAAGTTTGTGTGTTTATCTTTATGGTATCTACATTATCACCCAGTAGATTCACATCATCAGCATTTCTACATCGCCTACTTTTATTATTTACAATTTAACAGGATGCTTCGCCTCTGACTAGACCGGTGCCCTTAATACGTATGTATGTTTCCTGAGCATTTTTTTTTAAATTCGCTTAGTGGGGGTGAAGTCCAAATGAGTCGAACGGCACGGCGGCCACTGATTGTCCTACATCAGCCTGCCCCGGGTGATTGTAATGATGAAGAATTTGGTACAATGAAGATTGGCAGGGGAAAGCGAAGTACTCGGAGAAAACCCGCCCCAGCACCACTTTGTCCACCATAAATCCCACTTGACCAGACCAGGGATCGAACCTGGGCCGCCGTGCTGGGAAGCCAGCGACTAACCGCTTGAGCCATGGTGCGGCCTTTCCTATGCTTTGCTCAACAGCTAATTTATACTTTACTTTTAAGTCACTTACAAAATATTACGTGAATAAGTCAAATCATAAGCCATATCATTATGCACTTCTTGCATGCTGCTTTAACGCAGCAAGAAATTAAATTATTAGATGCATTTTAAAACACAAATAAATTAAGAACGTTCGTGTTAAAAATTTTCCCGCTCATTGGCTCCAATACAAATTGATCTAGTGAAGCGATCGAAGCCAATAACATTTTTCATGTAGGAATAAGTTCAGAAAATTTGTGTTGCATTGTGTCCTATACTAGGGGTTTTCTACAAACTGACCCAGCGAAAAGATGTAATTCAGTAGCCGTAAATTAGTGTAAATGTAGAATCAGATCCTTGCTTAGTATGTTCTCCGTACTGGCACTCTTCTGCAAAGTGAACTGCTCACAATATCAGACCCGAAAGCTGTACCGAAATATGATAGAATTCGGAGTTAGGAAGGAAGGCCACTGTATATACGAGCATCCGTAAAATTGTTGCGCGTCTTTTGGCGCTTATTCATTAAGTTATGGATTTAGAGCCGATTCCCCTGCCACAGTTACACGCAACTGTGCACGTACCCATAGGATAATCCGAGAACATCATGAAATAAAGAGAAAGAGGATAAAACATATGAATTAATTTTGGTAGCAGAATTTTCTGAAATGCACTCGCCGTCTCTGTGACTGGCTTCTTTAATAGAGTAATGGAATTTCCTCCGCACTACAAATAATATCATTATTAGAGAGACAACAATTTTGTCAGTATCAATAATGTTGTTTGTTTCCAATAGCTTGAACTGTATTGCGATATGAAATTTCATTTCATGCTCTAGATTAGACAGATGTGTAATAATTTTCGTGGTCAACTGAGCACTGACATTGCATTTCATTGGACAGACGGCAGAATGGATGCGTGAGTAATGCATTAGTAAACTAGGATAATATAAATCGCAGGGAAAACTGGTTATCGAAACCTTTGCTTATGTGCATACTTCCATATCATGTATGTTAACAGCAAGAAGCAAGAACTGACTGGTTCATAAAACAGACATGTGGAAACACATACACACAGGTATTCAGATGTCGTGCTTGACTGGTTAACACTGTCTGCTTTGTCACATTCACGAGGTCCATTGCTCGATCCTAATTCTGGAGTTCTGCCATCTTCATACAGCTTTTCGTGGCCCAAAACCCATACGTACGGAGAAATGATGGGACATGTAACCATTTGTATTCAGCTTTGTGCCTCCTGCACAACTGGCACTTCTCACCCTCACTGAAGTTATGTAGAAACAGAACAGGTTAGCTTAGAAGTACCGCTCTAGACTTGCATTTGGGAGGATGTCGGGAGGGATACCGGCTGTATTCATTGAGGAGTTTTGGGACTTCCTCCAGTACCTCTGGATATCTTCTGGGATAGTAACTGGAAAAGACCAAGTCCGTTTCCTTCTAAACTTCCAGTTCATCTGTCATCCTATCGTGCTAAATGTATAGCCTAAACAAGGCACTTAGAACACTTACAAAGATAAAACAACTCCGGCCAGTGTGACTATTGAAGTTTTTACTACTTGAAAACTTAACACCCTTACATGTTTCGGTCCCTATACACCATCATCAGAGGGACATGGATACTTTTTTTTTGGAAACTACTATCACAATGTGTGTTTTGAGTGTTAAAATACATATACATACAGTGTTTGTAATACACAATATATACAAAATCCAACACTTCCACAACTACAGCAGTTTTCTTGGTATATTAAAGATTTTAAAACTTTGTTATTTAAGTTAAAATTTATAAACCAAGTAGGTTCGTGTCCCTTCTTCTATCGTCTTTCTTGATGGCGGTAAAAACAACACAGCTTTATGCTAGTAAGTAAATAAATACGAGCATATTATTGTGACATGTTGCGCTAAGGAGAACCACCCCCCACCAGCAGTGACGCGGCGGGTGAGTCAGCGCTCCCCTCCCCCTCCTCCGCACGGTAACGAAGCCCGCCCCGCCACTCCCCTCCGCGGTGACATCACGCGGTGACGTCACGCGGTGACGCGGAACTGCTTCCTACTGTGACGTGGAACGTAACAGGCAATCCTGCGGCTATATAAGTGGACGGCAGAACGGCTACCAGAGAGTTCTAATGTGGCTACCAGAGAGTTCTACTGTAGCAGCCGCCTAACACAGTTATAAAGTAACAGTCGCCGAGTGTGTTATCAGCAGTTCTCCAGTCAGCCGACTACTGTTGGAGTATAGCAGCCGTCGCGGAAAGAAGAACCGGACGTGTGAGTGATTGTGTAATTGGGAGCGTGTGATACAGTGATACAAAGGTCCCCTACGGTAAACGTGTAGACTACTGAAGACAGAGTGAACTGATTTGCGCATAGGGTTAGAAATCGTGAAACCCCGCAACAGTGGTAACAGATTAATGCGATTAGGGTTATAAAGTGTGCAACCCCGCAACTGTGTGATAACTAATTGTAGCCGATAGTTGTAGATTGTTCAATAAACCAATTAACGATCTCTACGGCATATTCAGTAACGAAACACGTTACATTATTTATTAATAAAGGGTTCGTGCCACTTGTTTTTTACGTATTTATTATATTATATTTTCATAAATTAATACAGTGTTTTAAAAATAACCCCCGACCGTCCTTATCGGTAAAGCTAAAGACCCGTATTCGGGATGCTTCCATTCGAACCTCGGCAGGGCCACAGACTCTCCTCACTGACGTTTTTAATTTTTTCCTCATTCTCTCCTAGGAAATTCCGGGGTACTATGCCAGCTATCACAGGGTTACTTTTCTTCCTTATCCCTTCCATTTCATCGTTGTCATCCTACCCTTCGCCACTGTGTGGTCTGTATACTAACATCACCGTACAGTAACCCATAAAATAACCTAAGAATAAACAATCACATATGGAATTACATTAGACATTCACCCCCTTGCAACATACAAAGAGAACATAAGTCTTGGGATGAATTGTACCCCATATTATTATTGGATCGGTAAGCCTTTCGACCACAGAATTTTACACACCAGGGATTTCCATTGATCATTGATCATTATAGGAACAAATAATAGCGGGCGCTCTCGTCTGGCAACATGGTGACGGATATTGTGTGATGCTACGCTGGCTGCATGTGGCCATCGCCTCCAGGGGCACACTAGCAAATATACATATAGCGTTCTCTTTGTGCCGACGAAAAATAAAACCCTGTTCTCTGAAGTTTAACTTCAAAATATGGCATCAGGGAATATGTAATGGCATTTCTGGTTGTTATATTACTTTGTGATACAGGGAAGGGTGTTTTGATCTCTAACGTTCGGTGATCAGATTACAAAGTGTATATAACACAGAGTAACATACAGACTAATGGTTCCGAATTTACAGTTGCGCCACAATCTTTCACATTTTCATTGTAGTAGCGGTGAACTTCGTTTGCCCGAGTTGAGATTGGAGATTAAATTTCAGTCACCTCAGTTATACAGGTTTTCATACACGAAGTCGTTTTTGATGTTATTTAGAACTTATAGTCGGTTTGAAAACAGTCTGCTGTTGAGGGGGTGAAGAAAGATGATTCAGTGCTCTTTGACGCTGGCATTTATTCTGCGGAATTCAATTTATAATTTTTTTAATTGACCTACATAGAAATCATGATCGATTGTTAGCGTTTTCACGTTTATGTAAGAATTATTACTTTTTTGCTTCTTCGTTAACTCTTCGTCGACTTCATAGTCGTCTTTGTGAGAAAAATCTCACTCCCTTTAATTTCACTAATTATGAGTTTTAATTAATATTCGTCTTTAATATAATCTGACCGCCTCTGTGGTCTAGTGGTCATAGTTGCTGGCTACAGATCCAGAGGTCAAGGTTCGATTCCTGGCGCTACCAGATTTTCTGAGAAGTAGTGCGTCTGGAACGGGGTCCACTCAGCCTTCTGAGGATAATTTAGGAACAATTTCAAGGAAATAGCGGCTCCGGTCTAGAAAACAAATTAACGGTCGTGGGGATTCCTTGCACTGACCATGTGACACCCTCTATTCGCTAAAGTTGTCACTAACTTCGCCGACAAGCGGCGGTCGCTCCGTCGGTATAGTTCGTTTGCGGACTAAAACCACCGAGATTTTTAATGTTATCTATGGGTGAGAATGTAGCATGCATGGGAGAAAGGGGAGAGTAAAGTGTTGAGAATTGTTTGCGGATAAGTTGAAAATAAGAGACAACTTGGAAGGCCTAGTAGTAGAGGTGACGATAAATAAAAGATACAAATGAATTTGATTTGTTTCATTCTGGTCCGTCACACTAACATTATGAAGAAGTTAAATAGTTCCGTTCAGTTTGCAGAACCCTCTTCTCGAGAACGACAAGGGGGCACACATTCGGCCCCCGTCACAAAGAAACAATAAGAGGGACGACACGAACCAGCTTAGTTTACGAATTCTAATAATCTTATCAAACTAACTATAAATATTTTAATATACTGGAACAGCCGCTGTAGTTGTAAAGACTTTAGATTCTACATTCAATTGTATATTGTTTACATTGTATGTATATATTTTAACTGTTAGAACATGTACTGTAATAGTGGCTTCTAACTGTATTGATGTAAAGGTGTCCCTCTGAAGATGGTCTCTGAAGACCGAAACATGTAAGGCATGAATAATTGAAATAAGAAAATCTTAACCAGTCACAGTGAACGAAACTACACGTATTTAACTTTATCACACATAAATTTTTGTGAGGTTATGGAAGTAACCCAAATAGCTGAAGATAAGCCCTTTTTGAATGACATAAGGAATTCCGGTTTCTGAGAGAGGTGACGATTTCCTGACTGCCTGTGCCACTGCTTAGATCAGAAGAAGGACCTGACTCTGCTCCACAAATTTCATTAGCTACCAGTTCTGTTGTAAGTTAACGGGTGCATTTAAGGTTAATAAGTTGAAAGGCGATATGGAAAGGCCTGAGAACGATACGGTTATTGTCTGTTGACGGTATTATCTTGGTATTAACCTTGAAGTTCTGGAGGAAACCACGTCAGTTATTTCATAATATGGAAGCTCGAGATGAAATTTCAAAGCCCGCTTTGTCTCTCCTCTCGTCTGCACGGTATAGCTATGCTACCGTGAGCTACTTCGCTACAGCTCATACATCCATGCCCATTCTCCTGAGATCAATTCTAATATTCAGGAGCCGGGATAGTGTAGTCAGTGTAGCGACTGGCTATGGGCTGCACGACCGGGGGATCAGAGTTCGAGTCCCGGTAGGATCAAGTATTTTCTCTTCTCCACGTCATCCAGACTGGCTCTGGGGTCCACCCAACCTTCTATCCAATGTGTACCGGGGGCCCTTTCCCTGGTGGTAAAGCAATCGGGGCGTGAAACTGACCACTCACTTCCAATTAGTTAGTTAGTTATTGGAGAGGGTGGGTTTCCCCATGCACTTAGACCTGTATTGGTCCATTGTGCTTCCCTCTATGATTTCTACCAGTCTCTATATCCTATCGGTGTTTACCATCAGTCCCGTCCAGCCAGCGAGACCGGCTCTACTAGCTGAGAGGTATCTACTACGTATAATGCTTCCCCCATCTACTGGAGGTATTAGAGACTACTGTTGGGCGGGAAACGTCCGTAATTTGGCTCAGTGACCTCCTTTGGAGATATGAGGTTCTTTTACGTGCCGTAAAGCTACGACACGGGACCCACGGCTTAAAGTCCCTCCCGGAGGACTTGTTCCGTGAATTTTTCCGCCCTTAAAAATTCGACGACCTCCGCCGGGTATTTGAACCCGCGTACTACGAGTCATGAGGTGGGAACGTTACCTCTAGACTACGGAGGCCGCTTCACTTCCAATTAAGGCCGAGATCAAGAATATATAGCTCTATACATCCATTCCCCCATATGTCTTCGTGGCGTTGTGCTTAATTAGATAAGTTCAGGGACATTACCCTACCATTCTAATATTATAATCAAATCTAAACCTAAGAATCCAAATTGGTGCTTTATCTCGATGATTAATAAAAAGAACTATTATTAACTCCCCATCTTCCTCATATCCCAAATTCTCATGTTTTTCTTTTGTTTAATAGGCCTGACTGTATTCATTTCATGACGTTCACCAGACAAGATGACAAAGCGTTAGTGCTGTAGACCATTTTTTGGAAGATCCTCGATTCAAATTTCGGCCAGGACATCGACTGTGTTGAATGAGATTTTTGTGGCTTTCCTCAGTACCTACAGACATATGTAAGGATAGCCCCTTGAATAGATCATGACCGCTTCCTTCTATACTCTTTCCAGTCCGTTATCCCCCCATCTCACCCTATGTAGCCGCATAAACTGTCAAGTTCGCAAAATATGCCATAAAAATTAACGACAGTTCTTAAACTGTGTGGGATAGGTAGAATCGAAAAGTGGGATCGTTTTTTAATTATGAATGTACAGAGGTATATTTTTATTTACTTTTCTGAAATTATAGAGACGAAAGTCTTGAAACGATATGGACTTGCTCTGTAGTTCTACAGCGTTCCTGTATGTATGCATTTGAACTGACGACTACAGAACACAGAGCAGCAGTTATAACCTTTCGACAAAGACTTCGCACAAATCCCCTAATATTAAACTAACAATGCATGGTGAAGAGTGCATTTTACGAATCTACTAACTTTGTAATTTTCTTCTTCGTTTTATTACACCCTTTCTCTTGGGCCGAAATGTTCCTTTCGACAACTCATTCCCTCAGTAATCCAATATAAATCTCTGTTAGTGAAAGTTCCCATTTATCTGTATTTAATTGAGTTTGGAAAATGAAAACCTTTGTCATGGAAGATTGTGCTGTGGCTAAGAGAGATTCTGAACTTAATATGAGTACCTATTTATGCGTAAGCAAGCTTGCGTTCAGCTTAGGATTCCTCGTTTAATCTCACAGATGAAGGAATTTTCTTGTCGACGTCATCAAACTCAGATCTTTGACATTATTTTGCAGAATTCTCCGGCTTGAGTCGAGTAATGAATAGACATGCTGACAGCATTTGCCAGAAGAGCTTATGACGGAAACGCTGGAATGGGTGTTTCTATAGTCATCACAAAATAATTACGGCGGGAAGGAGTTTTAAACTTTCAATTGTTATCGTCTCCAGCATCACATCCACAATAATATGGCCTGCATACAGTCCCTGGAAAATGGAGACCTCTGGTTTGCACGTTAATGCATTATTCTATTGTAAGCGATATAGAAGGTACCAGGGGGGCTACTTTTTGTTAAAATGTTGGTATTCGTAGTAGCTTAATGATGCTTTAAATCCACTGTGATAGTCGGCCTTCATCAGAAATCACAAGTGCGTCAGTTGGCGTTTTGCTAAATTGACAGAATTGTTAAGCCTGATTGTAAAGAGAACCTGAATAGCTTTACGCCAAGCTTTACCATCAATGAGAACATTCTATGCCATTATTCTAAAAAATAAATAAATCGTGTTTTATTTTGCTGGATTCAAGTCTGTAATTTCATTCTAATATCAATTTCAAATCAACGAGTTCTGTCAGTAAAATTCGAACAACTAGACCTATTGCACTTTAATAGAAATCGGATTTCTTTATTCCCTCACTGGAGTTTTTCAGAGTACAACTTTGAAAGCGTAATGGAAAAAGTATTTTATATCTATGAAACTATTCAACCAAATTAATCGCGTATCCATCAGATATTTCGAAGTCGAAAGTAGGAGGACCTTTAAAGAAGGCTTCAGAATTCATTTTGTAGTACAAATATTTCAAAAACATATCTTACTGAAAAGTATCAGGGAGTGACCATTTCCTGACAGGCCACTGTAACTGCTGTGCTACTTAGGTCAATGCTTCTAAAGGCAATGATAATATCACGTGACTATAGAGAGGTTTTGGATTGATGACCGTGTTTACGCCATACTATGATGCAGCACGTGACTGCACTTTACAGTTCATTACTACACACACAAAACACACTTGTGTCTACAGTTGCGTCTTCAGTGCTGTCGCTTGGTAGCGGCTTCCAAAGGTGGACATTCCCCTTCCTCTGGGTTCCTGAACTGTCCTCGGCCTCAGCTGCCAGCTTCTAACGGCAGCAGTTCACATGACTGAACCCTAGCAGTTCAATAACTGAACTGCAACTATTAACTTGTTCTGGTCATAACATATAGTCACGGACTGCGTAGAAAACACCGTTTTTCTTTTTCAGTGCAATTGTTGTTTAGCAATGGCACGACACATTGCATTGTTGCGTACGCAGCCATCGTCACGGACTGCTCAGGAAAAGATATTCCTTTGTAGTTGTTTACGAGCCGCTGTCTAGTAACGGCCGCTTTTGTGACTCCACAGTTCTTGCCCTGAGCGAATATGCCACAATATTAGAACTTATAAAGAAAATGTTTAGACGTTAAAAACCACTTGTATCCATACGTTCGAACGTCCATTATGCATATTAGTGTAATATTTAATGATTACATATTAACCGAAATTAATGGTCGAAAGGGCCAATATATTGTTATGAACAAAGCCGTAATGAAATGGTTATCTTTTATTTTACGGTGCTGTGCCGTCAAACTGATGCGAAGGAGAGTCACAAGAAACTTCAATACTTGTCTGTGCTGAGGCTGAAATTCCAGTTCATTCATGTAGTTTCTGACATGTGTACTGAAATACCGAGGTCAGTCATCTCGGAACAATTGAAACGTGACTACTTTTGTAAATGCTGTAATCCTACATGATGTAATTTTTCAATATTTTAGATCAAGTTGTTCCTTTTCTAAAGAATAGGCTGACCCATGACGTAGCGGTGGTAGGTGTAATAGTAGCAATAGTAGTAGGAGTACCCGTATAGTAATAATAGCGGCACTATTAACAGTGCCAACATATATATATATATAGCATTATGCGAACATACATCTGAATCCCTGGTAAGGGAAATATGGAAAACAAAGAGAAAATAAATTTAGAGAGCCTTCTGGCGAGTGTAACGAAACAACTGCTTGCAACATATAGTTGCAACAGAATCCAACGTATTGCTAGTTAACCGGGTAAGAATATTAGTTTATAAATTTGATAAGTTAAACTTTATTAACTACAGAAGCTCGAAGCACAGTACTCAAATAAACATCCTGAAACTGAAACATATATGGTTACTTATTCTGAGATGCTGGTCGTGTAGTTTATGTGGCATACCTGAATTATATTCAGATAGTCAGATAATCTGTGTTCTCTCATGACACTTTCAAGTCTAGATTATTTCCACTGGAACTTCCAATTTACTTATCTGTTCTAAAGTTGACTGTAGTGAACATGGTGACAAATTTTCGAATTTCATGGTAGGAGGTGACGAATTCCTTCAGTGGGTAAGCAACTCACATTCTTCAAGAATGACCTTGCTACGTGAAATTACTTAGTGAGTAATAACAAAAAACACAATTATTTTCTTTGGCACAGTGCTTTGTCTGTATTGCTTATGATGAAGCATGTATATTTATACAAGTATATAGATTTAAATAATAATAATACTAATAATATATGTCCGCCTGTCCGTCAGTGCATATATCTCGGTTTGTAAATATAGCTGATAAGTGTAAATGCAAAAGAGTTACCGTTTACGAAATTTGACCTAGAGAAAAAAAACAGATGTTTTGCTACATCCGGGGGCACGCGGTAGAGTAGTTGGTTTTGGTACTATGCTACAAGCCGGAAGGTAGCGGGTTCAAGTACCGATGAGGTCATGGGATTTTTTCAATTGACCTAATCCTTCCGGCCGCACTATGGTCCTGTGGTCGAATCAGCCTCTAACAGAAATGGGTACCAGGAACCATCCTGTGCGATAAAGGGCGACCAACGGGTAAGACTGACAACCTCACGGCCATCTGTGAGTCGATTGGCTATAAAATGTAGAAGCCTCGACGCCTCGCAACCCTATGGGCCTCCAAGGCCTGTTACAGGATACTTTTACTTTACTTACTTTTCTTTTGCTACTTGCATGAAATGGACCGGGCAAAGCCTCAGCCTATCCGCTTCAAAGTACCTCCTCCTGGAGACAGGAGGCCAGGCTGGGTGACTACGAGTGGCGGTGCTTTGAGCTAAGGTGTGAGCTACAGTGCTCAGGTCTGCGTGGCACTGAAGATCCAGTGTCCGTGGGATAAAATGCGCCGTCGCCACGTATGCAGGGAAATATGCTGGGTGACATCGAGTTTCTTCATATACTTTCATGTATGAATATTTTCATCATTCATCTGGCTCCACCGGAACCGAAGGAGACATGTCCAAGGACTTCTCTGCAAAGGATCCTGTATCCTTTCTCCCTGTATCAGAGGTGTCAATGGCCAAGTCCTCTTGTGTCAAAGAGAAGCAATCAGAATTTATGAAAATTCTGCTGAAAAAATATGGAGATCGAGAGACCTTCGTTTGGAGAGGTTCTTCTTCTGCTTGATCCCTCTTTTCTGGCAGGATGGGCGACAAGCGTATACAGATGAATGAACGAGACAGACCCTGGCTGTCGGGAATCACTCCAAAGCTGTAGCATTGAAGGAAACCACGGTGGAAACTGCACGGAAGAGCTAAGCCTCTTACCCCAAAGAGTGAGGGCATGCATCCCTTTGATACCATCGGAGACGACCGCTATTCTGAGGATACTGCATTGTAATATGGATATTTGAGGCCTGGCATATGGCTGGCCAACGCCCTTACTTCGGACGTCGATGGCATTCAAAACCTTATTTTGGTATGCATGTTGCGGGTTTTATGCTATCTAGGGTATGGAGAAGGACGCGGTTGCCTTTTGTTTTTATCTGAATATGGACTTCTGTTCCTTACAGATGGCATAATATCACAATAATGCCGCCACTCACGTAATGAGTGGAAGATTAACTTTGGAAATAATTAATGTTGCTCTAGCGCAGATATCCTGGCCTTAGAGGAAGAATAAAAGTTTCTGGAGATGTAGGAGGCCCACAGCTTCATTGTAAATCTGCAGTAAAATCCAGAGGATGTGCTTATGCATTAGGTATATTGGCAACATAGACCATAGCATTTTGCGGCATAGCTGTGGTAGAGACTGCAGTGAAATACGGAGTTAGTGGCGAAAGTAAATCAGTGGTGTCTTTTGCATAACTGCCTTAAAGCAAAGGGCCCTTCGCCATCTAGGGGGAGGGTGGCGATCGTTAATCACTGCAGGAAAGGCAAATGTCTCTTATTAAGGGATGTGATATCAACCCCCACCATAATGCTTGGGAAAGTTCCGGCGTCAATCTTATGAGACAGTGCTCCGAGACATCTCTTCACACGCTGCTCACTATAATTTGTCAAAGACACATCATGACGCACTACAAACAGAATATTTAACAATTATTGATAATTACATAATTAAACATAATATACCGATGTGAAAGGAAAGGATATAAAACATTACTCGCCCTTGTTTTATACTGTAGTAACATCAGTAAACCAGAGGTCTTAACGAGAAAATCGTGTCCTGGGTCTCTGCACATCCATTCAGTAATTCTCAGATGACCAAACTTTGATGAGAGCTGCACTTTTCGCTGCAGGGTCTGCTATGGGTAAGTTTCACCAGATCTGTGGTCATCAATATTCCCTCTAAGCCGGGGATGCAAGTGTGCAAGCCATGGTGTCTTCTGAGCAGCAATTTTATTGGCTTGAGGAAGTCGGGTGGGAGTAGCAATTTTCGAAAAAGCTCCATAACGGACATTGAATTTATAACTTCTCGGTTGTTATCAAAGCGTAGGAGACTGAGTCTCGTGCTCGGGTGTGCGACAGCGGCTGCACTGACGCGCACGCGCGTAGTTTAGAGGGAACATTGATGGAGACGGCTATTAATGGTTACTCTCTATGTTTCACTTTGACCCTACTCATTTTATGGCCGAGACGGAAGCTTTAGTCTTGCTACGGTAGGCTCAAGGGTAGACGTTTGTGGTGCGGTAAGCCTTTGGGTGAGTTTCATGCCCGGTTTCTTTGCGGAAAATGGAAAAGCGTTTCCTAAGTGGGTGCTCTAAATTATGTTAATCACTATTCCGGAACCCCTTTTAAAAAGAAGATCCTGCCATAAGGGCTTGTATGTATTACCTGAGCCTATGAATGTTCAGTACAGGAACTTGTCTTCTATATGGATAATTCCAGGATTTCTTAGAGATCAATGGCTGGAATGTATCGAGTGAGCCCAAGATACACCTTAGGTTGTTAACATGGGTTGCCCGGTGAAGCGTTCCAAACACAAGTTCCTCCAACTTTAGCATGTGTAGAGGAATGTACACTCCAGGTCTACACAGTTGAGTGTACGTACATACGCTCAGATAACAGTGAGATCTCTGTGTGATCTTAAGTCTTGTAAGACGACATGAAAATTTCTCTGCAAATGTAGAAAAGCAATGTGTGTCCTCTCTAGTTATGTTACCTGGTGACATAAGGATTCTGGGTATTGAGCGAATCATCATCAATTTAAACGCCAACGTGTGCTGCAGGGCAAGGTCGAAGAAGACCCCCTGAATGCCGGGGTGAAGAAATTGGTATGAGTCAGTTGAAGCCATCCCTTCAAATGCCTTCAGATGAAAGGTCTAGGAATTTGTTAGCCTCGGTGACAAAAGAAGTAGGTTGGTTACGTTGGTGAGTGAGGCGGCATGTATATATTGCGGGCTTCTCGGAAGGCGCCATGCGCCGGAAACGAGGCCAGGAAGCGAAATCCCCACATCACACGTTTTCTGCGTCCAACTTTGGCTATCAGGTACCTTGCATCTGTATGGTTATGTGCGGTAGATATCAGGAGGCTCTTAGATCTGGTTCTGTCATGAAAGGGATCCTTGTGGGGCACTAATGAGCCTGGGTCTCACAATGTTTCCGGCACTGACCTGAGTGCTTGGGCTGAATAATACACCTTCCTCCTCGGACAGCACAGTAAGCATTTCTTAGCTAAAAGACAATTTATGACAGAATCTTTCACTCCATGTGTCAGTAGTACACTCATGATAGATTGAAGTGCAAGTTTTGGCGTTGAAATATGTTTTCTTTTAATTCGCTTAGTTAGGGGTGAAGTCCAACTCGGTTCACTTGGCACGGCGGCCACTGACTGGCCTATTGTACCTGCCCCGGGTGATTATGATGATGGAGAATTTGGTGGAATGAAGATTGGCAGGGGAAACCGAAGTACTCGGAGACCCCCACCCCAGCACCACTTTGTCCACAACAAATTCCACTTGACCAGACCCCGGGATCGAACCCGGGCCGCCGAGGTGGGAAGCCAGCGACTAACCGCTTGAGCTATGGCGCGGCTT
Source organism: Cryptotermes secundus (assembly GCF_002891405.2). Lineage (NCBI taxonomy): Eukaryota > Metazoa > Arthropoda > Insecta > Blattodea > Kalotermitidae > Cryptotermes > Cryptotermes secundus. The sequence continues at coordinate 809,443 of NW_019738352.1, forward strand.
TGAAATATAAGTTTGTGGAGCGTTTGGTTTTCTTCCCGCTAGGTGAAACGGAGAGGTGAGCAGTAACTGTATGAAACGCTAGAAAAATACATAAGGAATGAGGATGTAAATTATCATACATATTAAAGAAACCAATGAAACCAGTCGTATCACAAAATGTTACTGTTAAAAAAGGCAATGCAATAAAATGGCATATTAGGCCGTTAATAATTGCGGAGCAGATTCTCCCTAAGCGGGAAGATTTACTTGTTTTACAAAAGTTACAGGTATTCTTCTACGTCACTAAGCACCAGAAAATGAAAATGTATGGTAGAGTGAACGTACTGGCTCGAAATTAGAAACATGGCCTATGTCGGTCTGCTTCTCGGTGCTCGTTGTGTAGGGAGGCTGGACAGCCAATCTCTGCCCATTGTGAACTGTCGGGCTTGTAGCTCGTCATTATACCAACTGAGTAAGCCTGGCTCAGACATTCATTTATGACCGTGATTTCTGTCTGACCAAATGAGGATCGTACAGCACGAAGTGGGTGTTACATGCTAATATTGCAATCGTTAAATAGTTACTATAGGAACATCATAGAGAGTACAAATATTATGTTCTTGGACATTATTCATCATCCTGTCTTTATCTAATAACACCGTCATGCTAAATTTTCAAAACAAAACGTTTCGGAGACTGTGCTCTCTCTCTTTCTTCAGGTAAAACCTACTCAGTTGGGTCCAATCGATAGAGCTGGTCCCTATCTACGGAAACCTGTGCACGTTCCAAAGTGGCTATACAAGCCAACACAGCAGAAACCATCTGCGAGAGCTAAGAAAACATTAAACTATAAAACTCCACACGTATGAGGCCTTGCACTAGAGAAGTATCTCGATTGAAATCATCGCTGGAGAGAAGCAATATTCCTTACGGTACCAAAACAAGAAACACAAATTTTCCCATTCAAACTACACTTGACGGAGCTGTAGTTTCTCGACTTTACTGTGACAACGGGGGTCCAGATGGGAGAGATATCCAAACTGGATCGATTGATCGGGTGGTCGAGCAGAGATATGTGGGCAGATTCCTTGTATTTCCTGTATGGATTGTGCTGTGTTTGGCTTGTATAGCCCATCATGGAACTGAAACAGGCTTCCAGAGATAGGAACTTGTTACATTGATTGGACACAACTGAATAGGTTTTACCTGAAGACTAAGAGAGAATCCAGTCCCCAAAACATTGTGTTTTGAAAAATAAACAGTTCAGATAAAGAAGAGACTATGTCTAGAAACACAATATTTGTACTGATGTACCTTCGTCACACACACTTTTAGATCTTATTAATCATGATAGGCAGACTGAGCAATTTGCAAATTAGAATGTGTATACCTTACCATGTGAACTATATGAACAAACACGATAGGGTTGACACCTGCCCGGCAACTCTGAAACCTAATTTTTCTGTCTCAGAGATATTCGTCTAATAACATGTTCCACACTTAAATTTTTTAGGTGAATGCTGATTGCATGTACAGTTAACAGTAAACCATAGGTCTACTAACAAACGTTATTCCAAGGACATAGAAAATAGTTACTTAAAGTTAAGTGTAAATGTAGAAGTATAACAAGAAGGACTAAAACTGTACAAATGGAAGACGTAAATAGGTATTAGATAAATTTAACTGCGTAAATTCAGTTGTAAAATATTTTAGAAACAAAAATTGATATTTGCATAATGCAATAAACTGTGATAAGCGGGCGCAGGCCTGTGAAATTTAGAATTAAGCTTAAGGAAATTGATGAATGAATGAATAAATAATGAGCAGGGTGTAACTGAAATGTGAGGACAGAATTTGGGCACAAATTCCACATACCAAAACAAACAAAAAAAATGTCTATATAGACGTGTGTCCAGAACCATTTATTTTGTGAGTTATCGGTGAATGCTCAAATGCTCAAAATGTCCTCCATGAGATTCAATGTATTCCTCAAACACGTTTCGTCATGGACCGCCGCATCAGTTCAAAAATGCCGGGTTTGTTGCAGATAATCTGACAGGTATCCACAATGCGAAGGTAAGGGCCACTTTGTTGTCAACAGGAGCTGCATACACATGGGGATTTGGGTACCACATAGCTACAAATCCAGAAGCTTCAATTCTGGCAAGCGTGGAGACCACGCAGTGGGACCAGTTATACTTATACATCTGCTTTGATGTGTGTTGCTGAGAACGTCTTGCACAGCTATCTGTACACCATTACGCATGTGCCACTTTTGCGCTGTACAGCTAGTGGTACAGCTTCCAGTAGCTTTGGTAGATCATATGAGAGGATACATCGGTAGTGGTCGTCTGTAACCTGACGTGGCAAAACGTGCAGGCCTACCAATCACCAATAGTACCTGCCCAAACGTTAGCACAGACCTCTTGCTGGTACCTAGTCTAGGGTACACTATGAAGTTTGTCCTCTGGATTTTGTCAACATTTTTGATGCCATCTTTACCAAAACCTGCTTCGTCTGAAAAGAGCAAATACTACTCCATTAGAAAGTCATCAAATTTGATAAGACCAATTTAATAAGTCAGGACACTATTGTTTTAGCTATAGCTAACAATGAAATGTTTCCGGTCAATTTTTAATATGGAAATTTCTTCTTCTTTTGATATGTGATTCTCGTGTCCAGAATTTGTCAACACCTTTCAGTTACACACTGTATAAGAATAATTGAAATAATGTGAAAAGCGTGTTGTTAAATGTGTACAGGCCAATCGTCATGCCTTCAAAATATTTACTTTGCAGATGATAACACGCTCTATCTATTTATTTCTGCTTTGCTTTAGAGGCCCTTATATTACTTTAGCTTAAACAGTACAGAACGATATGTTAATCAATGAGTACCAGGTGGGGTAGAAGTCAGGAGAAAGAGATCGTGACAGAATTGGATGCAACTTATTTGAGGGACTCAGGGCAACTACAGAGAACCGCAGAGTGCTTCTTCTCTGCTTCGAGTTTCCCCGGATGAGAAATAGGATTGCTAATCACTACATAGCGACTTTCCAGTAACACTCTTTGCATATATTCACATATACGTCTTCATATACACCATCACCTATTTCCCTCTGTAGTGTCTTCGCTAGACATTTCCTCTTAAAGTATCTTAGCAATGGAGATTCTTCCGCTGATTAACACATCAGAGGTGAATCCTCAACTGCACTGCACTCTCTCGCTCAGCAGAACACGGGTTAGAATGGATCTTAGAGAAATAGGATAGGCTAGTATATATTGGACAGATCTGGCTCAGGATAGGGACCAGAGGAGGGCTCTTGTGAACACGGTGATGAACCTTCGGGTTCCATAAAATGCTGGGAAATTCTTGAGTAGCTGTAGAATTAGCGGCTTCTCCAGAAGGGCTCAGCTCCGTGAGTAACTAAGTACAGTAAGTTAATAATACAATTGTGCCTGAAATGGTTGAATACTATCTCTACTAATAATACAAATTCAGCCGTCAACGCAACAATATTTTATTAATTTGGGTTCCACTACATGTTTAAGTGTCATCTTTAGGTATTTCGAGTTTCGCATTTTACTGAATTGCAGTGTGGGTTCGCTATATTCCTACTTACATACAGAGGACATAAAGCGGCTACACTCGTGTTTTTTTACATAGTATTTAGCGGATATTGTCTCAAGCATGAGATTAGTATTAAACTGAATTTTTTTATTAGTCTGTGGTCGAAACATGTAGCGTAACCAAAATTAACAAAACATTGTTGCGTTGACGGCTGAATTTGTACTATTAGCTGTATTTACGCAACAGATTGCCAACAATAAAAATAATATTATCGCCAATTAAAAGTACAAAATTGCAAAGAGCGTGTTCGGAGAAGCTGTGTCTCGAACTGCAGAGAGACCTTCATGTTAATTTCGCGCCGTGCTTTCAGCTTTGTGGGCAACCAGCTAAATTCCGCCGGGAGGCGATTCTATCACGCTACAGCAGCAGAGTTACCTCTTAGTTAGTCCAGTGGTCTTGATTACGTGCTCTCCGCGAGTCACTCTCGCGTCCTCCTGCCCTACATAGCACACTCCCAATTCTCCTGCATTTCCTTTGTAAGATCCAATATCCACACTTATTATTCTATTCCTGTTCCTACCCCTCTCTCTATCTTTAATGCATCTCTCACTTTCTTCCATTCTCATTTCTTGTGTAATCTCCCTTCTCGCTCTCTCTACATCTACCGATTTTCATCTCTAACTATTCTGTCTTATTACATTATTCCACTCCTGTTCTCTTTATTGTTATCACGTATCTTTGTCCTCTAAATTTCACATCTAACTTCATTCAGTTTCTCTCTCTTCCTTGCAGTCCGTCGCGTCTCGTTACCTTCTTCCGCTTTCTGATTTACTTTCACCTTTCGTCCCACTCACCGTAAAGGCCGTATGTCTCTTTGTCTAATAAGGAGTGGTAGTGAGTACTGGAGATAAAGGTAGCGCTACTGAATTATCGGCAGACGAGAATGGAATTAATGGCTGGTAAGGCACGCACAACAGCAGGACATGACTGAACTGAGAATGACAAAAGGATTTTAAGGACCAACAAGTAATGTATTTTACGGTGTAAGCATAACACTTTAAATTGCTCATCTCCGAAGCTCCAGTAATAGTTTATATAAAGACAAGGCATATTAAAGTTTTTCTAAAAATAAAATTTTATAAAGAAAATAAATTAATAGACGCCGACGAAAAACGCAACAATTTGCAAGCAGAATGACTGAATGGAACAGAGTCATATCTACAAACGTAACCTGTTAAATACCGTATTTACCCATGTATAGGCCGCAGCACAATTTTCAGACAGAAATTATAGAAAAAATAATTTTCTTGGAATATTATTTCAGGAGTAGAAATTAATAATACTAATTATGAATATAATTTTTTTTTAATGAAGTGTGATTTCGAATATTTCGAATATAAGCCGCACCCCAGTTTTCCTCTTGAATTTTTGGCAAAAAATGTGCGGCCTATACATGCGTAAATACGGTACATACAAAACATATAGTATAAGAAACACACAAGGCTCTTAGATTTCAACCACAAATTTCTCATTGGTTTCATGGAGAATCAGAGAATGTCTTTACGGTGGGCGTCATCCAGAATTGTCCACTTATGCATTTTCTTTCTGAATTAACTCTTATATATAAATTTATACATAAGTACACGTACTTGTATATGATAAAAAAAGTAAGGTAAAACTATCCCTGTAACCGGAAGTGAAGACCCATAGGGTTGTGAGACGAGGAGGATTCCACATTTTCTAAACAGTCGGCTCAAAGATGTGGGTAAGGTTGTCAGCCTTACGCTCCGGCTACCTTTTACCCCCAGGAATATTCCTGGTACTCATTTCTGTTAGAGTCTGAGTTGATCCCAGGACCATAGTGAGGCTGGAAGGATTAGGTCAATTAAAATATCCAATGAACGAATGGGGATACGTGTTCGTGCCTCAAACTAACTAAGCTACCGCGTGCCCCTATAGGAATATATTTAATTATGTTGAATCCAACATATTTAACAACTGTCGGTAAATTTTAATTGCATCTAAATCTTACTCAGAACGTGTTCACTTCCGTGAGTTTCAGCTAATGGCCATTAACTCTTGCCGAAACATGAAGCAATCTAAGAGAATTAAATTGACCTAAAATTACAAGTTTCCATGACGGTGAAACATTTGTACTTATTAATGAGATTCATAAATGGGATGCAACGTCATAAAATGACTCTTACACCCTGAAGAAAGAAGCAGAATAATATTCCGAGATGTTACTGTTACACCATGCCCTAATCCCAAATAGTGTATAAACGATAGGCACCTATTGGTTTGCTCAGATTCTCGCCTCATTCCTCCCATCCCAATATCCTTGTTATTTTCTCCGCGTTGCTTACTCTTCTACCTGGAAGGTGGAAGCACAGAATTCTGCGAAAGTTTGGTAGCTCTCTACCAAATTACGTGGCGTCACATCACAGAACATTTTGCTTATGGAGAATGCCGTCTTCTGGGATGTGGCGCCCTGTAGATCTTGCGTGAACCGACATTTTGGAAGAACGTATCGTTTCCATCTTCAGGGCAGAAAAACCCGCTAATGAGGAACCAGCGTGAGCAGGTGGCTGCAGATATTTCTACTCTGAAGATAGAGGTGATACATTCCTCCGAAACGTCGTTTCACACAAGAACTACATGGCGCTACATCCCAGAAAACGGCCCTCTTCGAAGTCATCGCTGTGAAAACGTCAAATCCTTTTTCTTATAGCTTTAACCATATATTGAAGGGTATTCAAAGATATGAATTTAGGATAGGCCATTGACAATTGCTGGATTAACTTACAAACCGAGAATAAACTTACGTGCAGTTTGGGGTGATGAGAAGCCTCTTGCAATGCATTTACTTCGAACACAGAGAAGAAGGGAAAATATCATTATGATGCTCTTATGAAAATATGTTTTCAATATCCAGTTGGATGGAAGCGACAAAGAATCGTGTCCAATTACGAACTTCGGCCTCGGAAAATGGGTTTTTGGTTGTGTTATAAGAGAGGTAATGTAATAGAAAGTTAATCCTGTCTCTATTGCCCTCCTTTCCACATCTGAACACCCTTCTAAAGCTAATTACATAAGTGGGTTAGAGCAGAGTTCACTCCACGTCCCTCAAGGGTGTTTATTCGCACCGAAACAGACACTTTATGGACACTGAGACACTTGCTCCAGTTTGTCACAGGTATGCAAATTTATTTCTTGGCATATTTCAGAGTTCTCTCTAATAGGTATCAGATTTTAGCCTGTCCACGCTATTAGCCTTTTGATGAAAATGTTGACTCCAAGCCTCATACTACCCGAGGTATACCAAAGGCTTAAGTCAACCAGATATGTACGTTCAGGAACTTAAATTTACAGTTTCACTCTCAAAGTGAATCAAGATACTTAATAGAGTTATCTATTCACTCTTCTCTCCGTTACGAAATATAGAAGCCCCCCAAAAAAAACCATGTAAACTGTTTCGGCAAAAGGTGAAAATAAAAAGTTATATGTGGGTAAAGAATGTGTTTAGGGAGAGTGAAGATTAAACGAGACTTGGCCTGGAAGATAACTCCGGTTACTCATTACTGTAACTCTCTATACAGAAGAACTCTATAGATTCTGTCCTGGTTTCGGTTTAGAAAACAAATATCTCTTTTACATATAGTTGTACATTAAGTTGCTGTCCCTGTAACATAGAGTTGTGAGATGTCAAGGTTCCCGCATTTTCTAGACAATCGGCTCATAAATGGGGGTGAGGTTGTCAGTCCTACGCGTCGGCCGCCCTTTACCCCCAAGAACATTCCAAGAATATTCCTGGTACTCATTTCTGTTAGAGGCTGAGTCGACCCCAGGACCCTAGTGCTGCTGGAAGGATTAGGTCAATTGATAAAAAAATAAAATGACCTCATCGGGATTCAATCCCGCGACCTTCCGGCTTTTAGCATAGTGCCTCAACCAACTATGCTACCGCGTGAGAAAGAAATTAGTTGCACAACAGATTTACATTCAGATGGCTGTGCTACTAGGTACAATTGAATACGCTGTTGTCACTGGCAATGCAGCCAGTTCAGTTCTGAGGAAAACACGGAACTGTTCTTAACAGCACGAAATTCTGTAGCTTTATCAGAAGGAAGTTTCAAATTCACAGATCATAAAATTCTTGAAGGAATGCATGGAAAATGTTAATTAAACAGCGGACAAGAGATTTATGAAATGCTTATTAAAATTCAATATTTACCTTGTGATTGAAATCGTGTTTTCTGATATGTGTAATTTTAATATCAAATGTTACTGGATGATGGAAAACAGAGGTTTTACGAATTGGTATTTAAATTAAACGGAAATATTTAAAATTACGCGTATTATATATGTTTATGTAATCAGGTCTAGAAAACCGAAAGTAACGGCCGCGAGGATCCGTTGCGCTCACCACGCGACACCCTCTATCCACAAAAGTTGGCACTAACTTCGCCGACAAGCGGCGGTCGCTCGTTCGGTATAGTTCGCTTGCGAGCTAAAGTCACGGAGTTAGTTGGTTAGTTATGTACTGCTACAAGGCGTAATTTTCAGTAATGTTGGCAAGATAATCATTAAGCTGCATGAACTTTCTAAATTAGAAAAAGTGTACCTCCTTTTAATAGCCGCCATTTTTATTTGTGAGAGGTCTATTTTTTCTTTATTCTTTTGCTACACGGTTGCCAAACATCAGCTTTTACAAAGCTAGGGCATTTCGTGACCAGCTGAGCAATAATATTTAATCTGTGTCCTTAAACATTTTCATTTGATATTGGTCCTTACAAATATTCGGAGTGACCCTACGTAACATCTTAGGATTTGTAACTTATCCCCCTGTCCAGATCACTTGATTAAGAACTGAAGAATTTTCTGGGCGTTTATATATTAATTATCCATGTAGATTCGTAAGAAACGTATTCTTCAAAGGTAATGTTGTTCTGAAACTACATGTTGTCAACATAGAGCTCCATTATACATCCCTTTGACGCAACAGAAACAAATTAAATAGATGAATTACAGAACTGTTATTCCTGCTCTATTCCGATGGTCAAGAACTCTGCCTGCGATACCAGCTGGGGTCAGCTGGCTCTGGGCAAGTGCAATTGTGTTCTTCTCAACATTAAATTGCCGAAATGTAGGTACGTCTTCCGCCAAACTCTAGATATAAATTGTGCATATCCGATCTGTACCGGGGGTTCCTAAGCTGGGAGTAAAGTGGCCGGCGCGTGAAGCTGACTACTTACTTCCCAACAGTGCCGATGTAAAGAAAATGTGGATCCGTACTCCCCCCCCTTCGGCATGCGTAGTAATTAATTAGTTAAGCACAGGGACAACCTTATCTTTTTTAATATTACAAAATTGAATGACAGAAAAATAGGAATAAATCTGCAACAGGCAGCGGTGGACATATTGAGCAGCACTCTCTACAAAGTAGCTGTATCACACCTCATCTTAGAAATTATGGTGGTAACATACGCTAGTGTTTTCACATCTACACAGTTCGTGTTTTTATACTTCGGCGTTTTAATAATAAAAGAGATGTTGGCTACAATATATTACTGAAGCATTGTAACGCACATTTTCTTTGTTTCTTCTGGGTATATTAAGATTTATCAAACTGTGTGAGCCTTTGAATGCCTATTTCATTAGTCTGACAAAGTACCAAACACTTACTCAAGATTTCTTTAAAAACGAGATTATCAGTTCCTGGTTGAAATTTGTGCATAAAGAGATAGATAATTTTTAGAAGGCAGTACGGCGCATGGAGAGACAGTATTACTTCAAGTTTGAAGTTTGTAACGAAACAACCGCGTTAGTTTTAATCTGCTGAGAATTAGAACGTAAGGGTCAATACATTTTTCTCTGTGTTCCAGGAATGTATCTGAATGTGTTGTCGCTTGATCAAGTGACTATAGACGGGTTTTTGAATAGTACTCGGATTTACTGGAATTTTACAACTCTTGACTAAAATTAATTTTAACCGTTTCTCTAATTCGCACGCTTCATAGCGCACTACAGCATGAACTAAGCCTTATCAGTCTGCTGTATCTTCACCAATTGTCTGATTACGACTTCCAACGCCTCAGCTTCCTCAGTTTCCGTGTTCACGTCCGTACGGGCCGAAAAATGTCTCACAACTAACTCGGCGTTGCTACTCAACGGCTTACAACTGTGTGGGCTCCTCTGCCTTCCACGCCTCCACTAGGGAGCACCGCCTGCGACGACCTCCAACTGGTCTGTCTCCCAACTACTAACAGCACACCGAATAATCTCTAGACGACTAGACTCTCAACTGATTGGCTTGTCACCTTGCTACGCGTGGCATAGCCTTGAACGGGCACAGAAAGAACACAGCTCCATAATTGGTCCGTTGCCTGGCGTTATTATTGGCGCGGAACCACAGAGAACACCGTTTCCAGCGGCATCTTCTTCGGTTACGTTGCGTGGCGTGACTTATTCCATTTTTGTGTCAGTGTTAATTATGCAATGACCTAGTAACGGATGTCTCTTTTAATTAAACCACTCCGGTTTCAGCAGATATGTCACAGTATATAGGCAAATCGTCACCACTGTCATCACCATTATTAATGGTTACGTTGTATACAATACTCTTACTCTTTCAGCGTACAATTACAATTGCATGAGATGACTTCGATGAAGAGACTGCAGGGGCAGGGAGCGGTGTGTATATCATTATCAAAACAAATTGAACAGATTCCTAAGGGTTTTACGGACGCTGCAGTTGGTTCTACTGCACGCAGAATCATACCCGACGCGTCCTCGAAATCTACTTATGAATTTTGAATTTCCCTAGCGCCTGCACGTTTCGTATGAGAACTAGTGAAAATCAAATGGTGTGGGGTTCCTGAGGTGAAAAACAAGGAAAAGTGAAGTTTGTTGCCAAGTAAATACCTTCAAATTCAGAAAAGGAACATCTATACCTTAATATTATATTTCAACATCCTGTTGCATTCACACTTGTTTTCCGTGTATAATGCAATGATATTAATTTAACAACATTAATCCATATTTAATTCACTAAATGTTCGTTAAATGTTTAAAATGTCATTAAAATTATTAAAATATATTATGTATGTTTGGTGTTCATGGTACAAGTTTCAGCCGCATAGGGCCGTCTTCAGGCTACACGTCTTTTGAAGGCGTCTACTGCACTGTGCACTTGCTCAAACACTACACCTTAAGGCACGTCGTTGTTGTTATTATTATTATTAGTTTCCTTCGATTCTGATGCTGTAGGACGATTTTCTTTCTATCTTAAATATTGCGGCTGTTTTCGTGTCCCATTGGGTGTGCCGCTCGCTTAGTTATGTGTATCCAGTGTTGCCCCGTGTTCCTTGTACAAGATGGCCCTATGCGACTGTAACATGTAGCATAACACCACATGTACAGGTATTTTAATAATTTTAATTATAATTTACATATTTAACGAACAGTTATTGAAATAAGTATGAATTAATATTATTAAATTAACATTGTTGCATTATAGACGGAAAACAAGACTATAAGTTATCTATGTACATCTTATTTTTAAGTGAAACACGTTGGTAATAAGTCTGAGAAACAAGCGCTGCGCATCATGCCAAGTGTTGGAACCGCTGTTGGCTGCCTACTGCCTTCGTCATCCTTGAGATTTCCAAGGCAGTCCCGAAATTTTGCATGCAATTGAAAAACCCGTGTAGGAGAGAGAGCATTGTCATCTTAAACCTGTTTTATTAACTTGAATATTTTAGCAGGTGTTCTGTCCGTCTTGAAACAAAATTTAGCTTTCGTTCTTCGCTCCATCGCTACCAACAATCAGAAGGATCTGCACGGTACAAAGTCTGAAACACGACCGAGCATGAACGACAAGAGGGCAGTGACTGACAGTGTATAGGGAACACAATGGAAGAGTCAGCTTACAAGGACAAATTGAAACTTACTCCCATGTGCTTTTTTCGTTTGGAGAAATCTACTTCGTCATACAGGACGCTGTAAAAATTGTTGTTGGGAAGCAACAGCTCAGGACAGTTTCTTTATCATTTTGTGGTTTGATATTGAGGTATTATGGGAGAAGATGCCGTTATGCAGGCGCCCCACACTATAGTCGTTTCTATCATCAGAAAATCACGTTTACACGTAGCGGTCACAAAGTTTTAAAGACATTCATCACAAAATACTTCATTTCCATTTTAGTAAAATGTTACTTTTTCTGTTTTAATCTTTAGTCTCTAATTGTTTAAATTTTATTATCTGAGTAGTTTAAAATTTTAACTGAAAGACTCACATGCTCAATAAGGATCCTTATTGAAGAATTATGTGCAATTTGTTAGATGAAATTCAAGAACTGAGTCTGGTATCATTGTACGCCTGATAATGACCCAGTATAAGGGTCGAAACATGTTGCGTCAATGAAAACAAATGTTGATACGATAGTGTTCAATTTGTGTCTTACAACACTTGAAGCTAAGAAGGGAACACACATCACAAGACACGGTTTACACAGAATATAAGAAAAACGACCCCCATAGTGGAAGAACCACACGCAAGTTGTAATTATGACGCATAAGATGAATAATCTTAACAAGTTTTAGTGTGTGTAAATTTATTATAGTTGAAAAATACGCACTTTTTAAATACTTCTTAAATAATTTTATAAAGACATATAAAGGCAAGCAATGAAATAGATTCGCGTAATTAGGGCACCTGATGATGGCACTATGTTGCCGAAACATGTCGTGAAGTAACAGGTGAAATTGAGTGCAACTACAAGACGGCCACTGTATACATATCATGGATGAAAATCAGTGCAACAGGACGCTAAAATACAACATTAGAGACAGGCTATATTTCCGAGGAACGGATGATGAGAATTGTAGCAACACATTTAGAAACGAAGACAGACCTGCAGTAACTACCGCGGAAGGAGTCTACTCAATACTTGCTACAAAATTCATTCTATGACTTTAACCAGACTTGCTTTTACCAGTAACAATATATGTATTTCTCAGGAGGCACGGTTTGATTGTAGAAGATGCGGACCCTGTACAGACTTCACTTCTCCAATGAGGCTCCACTCGGCACGACGGCCACTAATTGGCCTATTGTAGTCTGCCCCGGGTGATGATGATGACGGAGAATTTGGCGGAATGAAGATTTTCAGGGGAAACCAAAGTACTCGGAGAAAACCCGCCCCAGGGACACTTTTTCCACAACAAATCCCACTTGACCAGACCCGGAATCGAACCTGGGCCTCAGATGATGTCCTCTAGTATTTTCAGAGGTAACTGTAACTGCACATTGCAAATATATTCACGAACGTCATACATTTTGCTGACGGACAAACTTCTGTGTTTGCAAATTCATAAGACGAACTGCAGAGAAGTAGACCTATTCATAAACTTACTATCATAGCAAAGCGGCCTCCGTAGTCTAGGGGTAACGTTCCCACCTCATGACGCAAGGTACACGGGTTCAAACCCGGCGGAGGTCGTGGAATTTTTAAGGGCGGAAAAATTCAGGGAACAAGTCCTCCGGGAGGGACTTTAATCCGTGTGTCCCGTGTCTTAGATTTACGGCACGTAAAAGAACCTCATGTCTCTAGGAGACCTCTGAGCTAAATTAGGCAAAAAGTTTCCCGCCCAAGTAGTTTCTAATGCCTCCGGTAGATGGGGAAGCATTAGGTACCACTGCCAGAGGAGGGACGACCTCATTGACAGAAAGGGACTAATTATCAGATACCACTGCCAGTAGAGGGCCGAAACCTCGCTGGCAGAAAGGGGCTGATGGCGAGCACCAGTACCGGTGGGGTATGGAGACAGTAGAAATTAAAAGGGGGACGTACAATAGACTATTAATCGCGGTGCATGGGGAAACCCACCCCCTTAATACTGAATAACTGAATACTACCATAGCAATGAGACGTAGCTCTAGTGCGTCATGACATGGACCCAAAGCTTAAAGGCGAAGAGCCAATTAGGGCAAATACTTAGACCTACAGCAATATTGTTCGGAAAGTAAAATATTTAAACTATATAAATAATGTCACGTGTATTAGTGACTATAGAAGGAGTCCAGATTAGTCATTGGATTTACTGACAAGTTACAGAATGTAACTACAAATTATTAGTACATTATTCCAGATTTAGAAACTCAAAATCACTTCACACTAACCTTCTCATTCTATTTCCACTAGGCTTTGCTAGGTAACAGATTTCAATAATGGCAAGGCCTTTACAATATCTTCACTGTCCGTTTCTTGGCGACGGATTCTAACACAGTAGCTATCACTTCGAATCATTAAGAAGTCTTCTTGCCATTTCTTGTTCAATTACCTTGGAATGCCGACCTTCCATAACTCGACTCAGTTTTCTAACATAATCCAAAAGCTAAAATTACTTTACGACTGACGGTTTACCACAAATCCGTTCGTCTTGGCGTCAGGCCTCTTGAGATCCAAGACCAGAGATTTTTCCAACCGAATTCTTGCGGTAATAGTCCTTATGTAACGTCCTCTCCCATGAGAAGATGGGTTTGTCTCTTATGAATATGCTTGGCCTTTCGTCAAGTATATATTTCGCACGTATAATATGTTTTTGAAAATTCTTCCTTTTCCAAACCTAATCCAGTCAAAGTCAAAGTCACATTGCCACTGACGGTCAGCCAGTCAGTCAGTCAGTAAGTCTTGGTGTCGAGACCCACCTGGGGTTCATGACCAGACATTTATTACTGTTAGACAGCTACAGTCCTGTTTTTTTTTGTGGGGCGCCCTCTCTGACGAGAGGACGGGTCTGTCATTCGTACATGCTGCTGGCCCTTGACAGCGCCGTCTTTCTCGGATCTGAGTCCCTTGAGACTCACTACCATATTTTACTTTCACATATTTGAGACTTCCCTTTTTCGTCGCCTCCTACGACTCGCAGGGCTACGGTGGAGGTATTCGATCCCGCCTCTACTCGGGTTGTCTGAATTCTTCTCAACTGAATTCGTTTCATAATTGCCTTCCATGGACCATGCAGAAAGCACGGTCTCTCTATTGTCGGGAAGGCGTGTTTACAGAGACGTTAGTTAGCCGAATGGTGCTTGCGTATTCGTTGCGCGAGTATTTTTTACCGAGTCGTTGCTTAACTCTGAACGTTTGTTGTAACTTCACTATTTCGGTTTTCGGACACCATGTCACAATACTGTTTCGTAACACCCACTAAATCCCATAAGCATATGCACAATCATTCCTTCCTCGTTCGAGTCCATTCTGTCTACTTCTTACAGATGTTATAACTTTCACAAACACTGCTGCTGCCATAGACATGCTATAGACCAGGCATGTCCAACTTCACACTACAGCCCCAGTGGGTTGTAGTGTCAAAACTGCCACTGATGTACCGCCCCCTCCTATCGTCATGATTCATATAACATACGTTAATTTCTTGTCAGACGAGCGATATTAGCTTCTCAGTATCTTTGCTGCATGTTTTTTCCTTGGCACTACAGCCCCAGTGGGCCTAGGCCTACCTCCATGAACTTATCCGTTCACTTCGGTTTTTCTAGATCTTACACATTCGGTAGGACTCCTTGGGCGGGTGATCAGCTCGTCGCAAGGCCTCTACCTAAACACAAACACAGAAAAAGGCACACAAACATCCATGCCCTGAGTGGGATTCGAACACACGATCCCAGCTTCCGAGTGAGCGAAGACATTGAATGCCTTAGACCGCTCGGCTACCGTGACCGGCTTTTGCTGCATTTACTTTCTGAATTAGTCGGACTTAAATGAGATGTTATAATCTTAAACTCTGAGCACGAACACTCAGTTTAGGAGCGTACACTGTCATGAAACACTGCTTATGGCGGTCCAAACATCGGCAGGCCTATATACATACATATTGTCCCAGGATAACAGTGCTTTGGGATGTTTCCTCATTCATGTGTCTGATGGAATAGGGCGGCCGTATACATGCCTGTAATCAAATATAAATGTTAATTGTTCATTAGTACCACCAGGTCCGTGAAGCACATTACCTCTACAGTAACTGGTTCACTCGCCACACAAAACCGTTGCTACTGCATATACGATGACAAGGAATCGCATGATCGCTGTCATTATTCACCTGTTCATCCGGAATCTTGCGCGCGGTTAGAGGTAATAAAGCAGTTATATATGCTCTAAGTATATCCGGAGTTGGCCTCGCCATAGCTCAAGCGGTTAGTCGCTGGCTTCCCACCGCGGCGGCCCTGGTTCAATCCCGGTGTCTGGTAAAGTGGGATTTGTGGTGGACAAAGTGGAGCTGGGGTAGGTTTTCTCCGAGTACTTCGGTTTCCCCTGCCAATCTTCATTCCACCAATTGCTCCACAATCACCCTCACCTATCATCTGGGACTGGTACAATAGGCCAGAAGTGGCCGCAGTACAAGGTACTTAGTCCCACCCCATTAGAAATAAAAAAAATGATATCCAAATATAGCTCTAGTACTTAGAGCTGACAGTCCAGGAAAAGCTGCGCCGTGGATGGGCAGGTCCATTCGTGAAAGTTGAGGGGTGTTGTGATTAGTTATTCGTCTGTATTCAGTGCGAGCGGACGTCCAAAGAGCATTCTTCCTTGTACAGTCAAGTTAAAAATTTTGACTCTAGAGTCGTATTTGAGTGTATTATTCTCTAATTACTGTATTAATATTGTGACGTGTTACCTTACCTCCATCGCCGCGCAACGGCTACAATGGCAATTGTTGAGTTCCAACAGCGACAAATCGAATACAAACAGACGGTTGCGAAGGAGCATTCCCAAGGCAACGGATTGCCGAGCACGTGAGTTCTGAATAGGCACTTCCATGGTAACACAAAGAACAGGGAGCCGTTGCTTAGACAATGCAGAAGCAAAGAACGCGTCTCCCCAGAAGTGAACTACAGAGAGTTCGCTGCGACCGTTACGTAACAGCGGACAGTAGAAACGAAACAGTGAGGACACGATCATAACAGATCCAGCAGCATCATAGAACGCGGAAGAACAGTGAGACCTCACAAACAAGTGAATGTGCAACCAATAACATAAGTTGAACTTTAATTCACGAACTTTTAACCAATAATAATAATAATAATAAAACTAGTTTAAAAAAGAACTAGATACAGTAGTGAGCGTAAGAAAAATGAGACTGGAAAACAAGTGAAAGTGTAACCAGTGACATGAATTGAACTTCGATTAACGAACTTTTAACTTTTAACAACTAAATTAGAATAATAATTTTAACCTGTGTTTTATAAAAGAACTCGATATATTAGTGAGCGTGAATCTTGATAAGATACAGGGTCGAATGAGTGAAAAGTGAATGTGACCGCGTGTAATTATACAGCCGTGTTCATACACCTGAGGATGACCTCGTGATGTCGAAACATGTAGTGATAATTAAAAACGTGTTTTGTAGTCGGTAAATTCACTCTACTATTGATTAAACACACAACAGGAAGCAAGAAACGAAACAGTGAGGAATGGTGTCAGCTATGCAATCCGCAGAACACTTACATAAGCCGAGAGCTACATAAACAGAAGACAGCAACAAGACAGCAAGAAGTCAGTATTGGCATAGCCGTCGCCGAAGGCAGTTGAGATCCAACCACAGCCAAAGATAGTTGAGACGTCGCATTGAAGTATTGGGCCAGAAGTCAAGTGGTGACAGTGACAGTGACAGTATTTTATTTTATTGTTTATTTTTATTCGTTGATTTTCTTTTTTGTTTATTTATATTTGTGCATTTTTTCTATCTCCTTTAACATGCCACCTACACGAAGTAAATTGAGTGGAAAAGTGTTGCATTCACAATCAAGAGAAATTGTTAGTAATGTATATAAGTATATGAAAGAGGCTGGGCCAGCAATTACAGTGAAGAACACAGGAGTGGAAGTAGCAAAGGCAACAGAAGTATCGGAAAGTAGTGTCAGAAGAATAATAAGAGAAACAAAAAATATCGAATCAGGGGCTTCCACTTCCTTTTCGACACCCCATAAAGAAATACCTAGGAAATCTTCACTAGCCACTTTGGACGACTTTAACGAGTCTGTGGTGCGAAGAATAATTAATGACTTCTACATAGTCGAAAAACGGAGACTTGCCCTGAAAAAAGTGCACGAAAAGTTGAAGAAAACGTTAGATATTCAGGGATGCATCTCCACATTAAAGAAAATTATTTTGAAACTGGGGTTCCGCTGGAAGAAAACAAAAAAATAATCGGACATTGCGGGTGTTGCCCCTTTAGAATAGACCCGTGTAATATGTAAATAAACTCTTCATGTATATAACAGTGAAAAGTGTATAAGTGTACAGTGCATAACAGTCTGTCATTCGGCACTTAAACTTAACATCGGATGTGTGAACATCGACGAGAATAAACCAGCATCACTATGCAACACAATGAGGTAAGAAGTTACTTCCTTTTGAGCACGCCTGTACTGCATTCCCCTCCACTACCAGTACTTCTCCTACCTCGCGTCGGAGGACTGTCACCTCAAAGTACTAGAGGTATACACAGAAGCCGGGATAGCGTAGTCGGTAGAGCGACTGGCTAAGGCCTGGGTGACCGAGGGGTCCACCCAACCTTATATTCAGTGGTTACCGGGTGCTCTTTCCCCGAGGATAAAAGGGCCGGGGTGTGAAGCTGGCCACTCAACTTCATTTAGTGCCGAGGTCAAGAAAATATGGATCTATATATCTACTCCCCCATACGCCTTCATGGCGTAGTGCTTAATTAGTAAAACTCAGGGACAGCTTTGCCTTTCATGTCCAGATATAGAACTATATGAAAGCGCACTTTCTTTCATTAATCCAGCAGACCCTAAGTAATATTCAATTAAAAATTTCATTCTCTATTTAAAAAAACATCGATTATCCGTCAAATTAGTGTTGTTGCTTCATGGTGAATAGGGAAACAATTACGAAAACCAAATCAGATCCAATAATATACTTGTATGCTGTAAGTGAAATGTCAAGGCGTTGATGTCAAGTACAGTGGTGCGTGGAGTTGACACTGTCATATAGCGGTATAATTATTGACATGGGGCTATGATAACAGGTTTGTTGTAAAAGGTAAAGCTATCCCTCTAACAGACCGTGAAAGCCCACAGTGTTGTGTGACGTCGAGGCTTCCACATTTTCTAGCCAATCTACTCACAGATGGCAGTGAGACCAGAATTACGCTCCGGCCGTCCTTTACCCTCCAGGAATCTTCCTGGTGCTCATTACAGCGAGAGGCTGAGCCTACCCCAAGGCCATAGTGCGGCCGGAAGGATTAGGTAAATTGAAAGTTCCAATGATCTCATCAGGAATCGAACCCGCGACCTTCCGGCTTCTAACATAGTTCCTCAACCAACTACGCAACCGTGTGACCCCTACCAAGTTTATTGTTAGATTTTACATACTGAAATTTCTAGGAGTGTGGGATTTGTTAATGTATCTTGTGTTGTAAAAGGTATACCTACTTGAATATTCAACTTGTATCGTACATCCCCCCCCCAAAAAACAAGGACTTCTCAGTAAAATATGAATCTTGCTTTTCTATTATTACATTGACTTCCATTTCTAAAAATTACAGATTTTTTTATGTTATGTTCAGGTACTGTGAAAATGTAACCCCCAAAGAATATGGCGTTTAAGAGAATGGTTAGTGCGTGGTTTATGACCGGTTACTCTACGCCATTTAGAGAGCATTATTATTATTATTATTATTATTATTAGTAGTAGTAGTAGTAGTAGTAGTAGTAGTAGTAGTAGTAGTAGTAGTAGTGGTAGTAGTAGTGGTAGTAGTAGTGGTGGTAGTAGTAGTAGTAGTAGTTGTAGTAGTAGTAGTAGTAGTGGTGGTAGTAGTAGTAGTATTGTAGCTCTGGTGTTGTATGAGTGTGTTTGTGTGCTGCATCTAAGTGTGCTGAAAATGCGATAACCTAGTTCTTTGAGTTCGGCGCGTAGGATGGCAGCGAGCAAGGACGTTTGCTTGATGAGTTGCAAGGACTTTCGTAGGAAACAAATATTTATTAGGTGTCATGGGCCTCCAGTTTCGATTTGAGTTGCACCCCGTTTAGTGTGATACATACACCTGCTACACCGAAGTGCAGTTCTCCTCGCACAAATGTGTTGTCTGTGTTTGAGATCTTTTTTTATTGCTAATGGGGTGGGACTATGTCCTTTGTACTGCGGCCACTTCTGGCCTATTGTACCAGCTCCAGATGACACGTGAGGGTAATTGTGGAGCAATTGGTGGAATGAAGATTGGCAGGGTAAACCGAAGTACTCGGAGAAAACCTGCCCCAGCACCATTTTGTCCATCACAAATTCCACTTCACCAGACCCGGGATTGAAGCAGGACTCCCGCGTGTTTAAGACCTTATTTTCCCTTTCGAATGACGCAAAGACAGTGTAACCCTGTTCGTCTTCAAAGTCGGAATTTTCGAAGAAAAATATCACTCTGACACGACGTTGTTTTGGGGTCCGGCTTTCGGCAGCGATAAATATGAGGCGCTGAGTATCCAATAGGAGACAGTCAATGTTTATAAGCTTGTGCAAAGTTCATTAATTTGTTGAGGATGTCACCCATCTTAAAAGAGACGATACTTCGCTAACGTATTGTGACATGCCAAAGCATTGCCAGGCAACAGCTCGATAAACACCACGCGATAGGCGGATACAACAATAGGACGAATATTCTTAGTTCATTGCTAGGCAACAGTCAGCGCGCCAATGGACTGGAGAGATAGTTACCGCATGACTTGTCTACATGAGTCTATTTCTTCTTTTATTTTTCATTTAATTGAGTGTGGTAGCTCTGTAATTAGCTCCTGTACCTGTGAGTTAGCATGTGAATGTAATGAACTAAACTGAATTATTGTACTTTGGATCTAAGGTTCTCAAAGCGATGCTTATAGAGACGTATATATTCTGGTACATAACGCCCTCTAACTTGTAAAAATCCACAGAGGTTTGCTACTAGATTCGTGTTGAATTGTTGCTGGTTTATTGTTGTGCCTTGTAGATGAGGCCATTTTCCTCTAAAACGTCGGTTGACTTTCAGCGAACTAGACGCCGTTATGTTACAAGCTTGATACTGAATTATTTTTCTAGTTCAGATTTTAGATATTATTCAGCCGAAGATAAGTCGACACCATATATATTTCTTCCTGACGTTTTCGAAGGCAAAGTACACTGTTGCTTCAGTGTGGACACTGCTAGTACCCTTATCCCCACTGACAACATTAGAGGCTTCTCCACTTGAATGCGAACAATATTGCAGGCTTTTCCTTTTGAATCAGGTGTGTCACAGCTGCGAACAAATTATGTTCATTTCGACAAGCTTCCAGGAAACATTATTTTCCTTGTGGATATTTCTTTCCTTTTCCACTTTTGTTTAATTGGTTGTCGCAGTCTGCTTGTTTACTTTGCTTAATCTTTAGTTTATTTCTAATTTATGTACATTCATATTGCTGGCCTGATATATTCTACTTGGTGTTGGCGTGCACTGTTTAAGTAAATAAATGCAATTTTGATATTAGGAATATCAATGGTTACAACCTTCTTATTCAAGTATAGGTTCTGTATTTTATACGTGTATATATATAAGTACACGCGTATAGTAGAGTAAGTTTTGAAGTAATCAGAACCGAGATTATTCTTTAGTTCCTTAAAACCTCATAGTTATTGTACTGTATATATCACTGAGAGAAAATATGTAAAAAAAAATTATTTGTGTGGAATTATACTACAAAACCAAAAAAGGCTAGAATTTTTGTACTTTTCTGTACCCGGATTTAATTATACTCCATGTCTGTGAGACTCAGTTCCAAATCCAGTCTTCATGAATGGAAAGACAGCAATTATTTTCGGATTAGCTGCCTCTCTATTGGAGCAGTCTTACTGGGTCGAATGGCCCCGCTGTTTGTTCATTTTACCGTCGTGAGGTCAGCTGAAGCCGTAACAATTCTGACATTTAATCCAGAATTAGTAGATCCGGGTCACGACAGCAACTACGGGAATTCAAAAGCTCATCAGTCTTTTCCTCGAATTTTGCAGACAAATCTGGGAAGTAACGTCGTGTTGCCCTAACCGTCAGAAGAGCCCTTTTCCATTTCTTTTGTGACTTTAGTGTTATTACACGCCTGAATGTACTGATAGACAGTTATCATTTCTTGCTGTTAAATTTATTCTGAAATTACAAATATAAATCACTCCGTCCAATGTGACCTGTAAGTTTTTTACTACATGAAAACTTAACACCCTTACATGTTTCAGTCTCTTTGGACCATTTTCATGTTTTCATGTAGTAAAAAACTTACAGGTCACATTGGACGGAGTGATTTATATTTGTAATTTTTAGTGTGACGGACCAGAATGAAACAGATCAAACTTATTCTGAAATTAGTAGAGTGAAATAATGTTTATTATAAGATATGTTTTGCAGGGAAGTTTTCTTATATTATTAAACTTTCAAGTTTGCATTATGTATTTTGTGACGAAATGTTTTACAGTTTTGAACAACGTGAATATCACAGAAATTGGACGGATACCCTAGGCACATTGCAGACGTTTTTAAGATTCATATCAGGAAGTCACTGCATTTTATAACCGCCTTTATAAAAGTCGGCACGCGATACGGTTCCGATAACCACATTTAGAAAAATTATCCTTCGTTTCATTAACCCTGATCCTGTTATTGTATAGTGGAGAAATAACAAATTTGGAAGGCAAATTTATATTCATGGGCTTTCTTAATTTTATTTCAATTTTCCTTCTTGTTTTTTTTTCTTTTTTTTTTTCCTTGGCACTACAGCCCCAGTGGGCCTAGGCGTACCTCCATGAACTTCTCCGTTCACTTCGGTTTTTCTAGATCTTACACGTTCGGTAGGACTCCTTGGGTGGGTGGTCAGCTCGTCGCAAGGCCTCTACCTGTACACAAACACAGAAGACCTCACACACAGAAACTAAACATCCATGCCCAGAGTGGGATTCGAACCCACAATCCAGGTTTCCAAGCGAGCGAAGACAGTACATGCCTTAGACTGCTCCGCTATCGTGACCGGCCCTTGTTGTTTACTCATGTCTTTTATATAGAAGAACAAAATATGATAGAATTTGCATAACTGAGAATGTAAGAAGAAGGAATCAAGGGCAAGAAATTGAACACCCTGTATATCTGTCCTCGCTCTTAATATTGCCTAATATATGATCAGAGAAATATTACATACAGGACAAAACATCTTTCAGTTTCTTTCCTGCTTGGCCGAATTCTGCACAATTTCACTTGCCCAATTGTTGCATACTGGGCAATGGACAACTTCTTCGCATGAGAAACAAATCCACTCGCCTCCATTGAAATCTATAAAGGCTTCAACCTATACCACAGAGCAGGTCGGTCCTGTGATGACTCGGCAGGGGATCGGTGCGAATATTAGTCGGGACGGCGGCTGTTCTGGTTGAGACTCTCCGCGGTTTTCTAG
This sequence comes from Cryptotermes secundus, assembly GCF_002891405.2. Lineage (NCBI taxonomy): Eukaryota > Metazoa > Arthropoda > Insecta > Blattodea > Kalotermitidae > Cryptotermes > Cryptotermes secundus. Next base: position 832,465 of record NW_019738352.1, read on the forward strand.
GTCTCTGCCTCGATAGTTCCTCTTTACTTCACTTCCGCTTCTTTCCAGTTCATCATCGCATCAATCATCATATCATCCACAGCGACGGATGTTAAGAAGATGGATGCGATTTACAGATTCTTGACACTGAAGCCATCGTGAAATAGCGTTCAAAAAATCTTCCTCCTTTCAGCGCCTGTTGATTTCTACACATTCTTCTGTTATGCCATTTTTGTGTTCCCTTTTGAACTTCCTTCTGCATTTTTTTCTGTTGTGTCATTTCTAGAGTCATCTTATAAGGGAATGAACCCAGAATAATTCCTTCTTTCTCAGTTTAATGTTCTCTGCACTTTCGATGTAGGCGTACGTACAGGACAAAAAAGAAACAACACAAATTAGATGAAATGAAATTAGCCAAGAACGTGAATCACATCGGTAGGATTCTTACAGTCTCTTACAAGTTCAACTTGGGAGACTCGAACTTCATCGAAAGGAATACAATTATAGCCTTTAGGATTAGACTGAAACCAACTGAACTTTCCTTACATACGTGTAAAGCTATGAATTTCCTCGCTGTATTTACGTAAATTGCCGGTCACGGTGGCCGAGCAGTCTAAGGCATGTACTGTCTTCGCTCGCTTGGAAACCGGGATCATGGGTTCGAATCCCACTGAAGGCATGGATGTTTAGTTTGTGTGTGCGTTTTTCTGTGTTTGTGTACAGGTAGAGGCCTTGCGACGAGCTGATCACCTGCCCAAGGAGACCTACCGAATGTGTAAGATCTAGAAAAACCGAAGTGAACGGAGTTCATGGAGGTAGGCCTAGGCCCACTGGGGCTGTAGTGCCAAGAAAAAAAATATACGTAAATTAAAGTTTCGTAGCAATATATCCTTATGATTACAAATATGATCACCAAATTCAAATGTTGTTAGAAATGTTATTTTGCACAAAATTATAATTAATGTAAAGGGTTTGATCAACGCGTTGCCAGGGAATAGTTCTGTAAAAACGGTCCAACAAGCAACAATGGAAGAAGCTGTCTTTTGTGTAGATCCAACCGACGCGCCAATAGACTGGCTGGCTAGCAGTCACATGATATGTGTTTACTGTTTTTCCAAGTCCGTGCCGCGACTGTATAACCAGAGCTGTGAGCTGTAAGTTCGGAGTGAATTTGAACTAGGGGTACAGAAGAGTACAGGAGGTCAGCTTGTGAAGATTTCGCGTGCGCTTTTAAGATTTTATACACGTGTGGGGTGTCGATATATGACGAGACAACCACTTGTTGACCTGTTCTATAAATATATTTTATAGTTGCACGGTTTACACAGACGCACTTCGGTTTGAAGAACTGAAGACTAATAATATACTGTAGTAACAACAATAATACTGCCTGCAACATCCACACTTCACATTGCGTCGGACTGTATAGAAAACACGTTGCTCTCCTTATCTTACGCTTTGTCTAGCAACGGCCGTTTAGTCGTCATTGCTAAGCTATGATACTTGCGTTGTCACTGTAACGTTTGCTTGAATGTGAGCAGTTCCCACACGTTCTTTAGCACAGTGATATTTGGTGTAAGTGATTTAGTGAGACTTCATAATTCTTGTGTTATAAATCCGTGAAGACAAATGCAGATAGACTGAAGAGATTTATGTGGCGTGATTGTAATCGTGTAAAGCAGCCGTAGTGCAATAATTAATTGTGGTTACGAACTGTAGGTTTTTAATAAATCCAATTACAAATCCGAACCCCATCTTTAGTCACCGTGACACGTGACAGTATACTCGTATTTACCATTGATGGGTTAATGGCATTACTAACGAATAGTGGAAATATATTTTGGTTCCTTTACACCCTCCAGACAGCAGATGCAGGTGTTACTGTTTCTGAAATTAGCATTTGTGCGGTTCGGACATTTGTACTCTATTGCCTACATTTCCCTACCAGCATACTATAAATATTTTGTCTTCATGGCATAATGCTTAATTAGCTAAGCACAGGGAAAAATTTACCTTACTTTTACTGCCGGTAAATCACAGCCTATTGGCCGCACGCCCTCTGTCGGACATTATAATTTTACGGGCCTCTAATTTTCAATTGCTGGTGAAAGGAAACTTGTGGAAAATCTTCCTCGACTTTCTTGAGTGCTCAGAAACTAAACTGTTAGATATATATTCATATACACAAATATATTTTTAAAAATGTATATTCCTTTTTTTACTTATCACTTCGATCCGGCTGCACTTTTTAGCTTCTTTAAATGTTCCTTGTGCAGAACATTTTCGAGAACCTCATACTCAGAGAAGTTAATGGCCGTCCGCTTATGATAACTGAAGTTCCACCACAGTGTTGACAAATGTCCGCCCCTGGACACTTTGTTCAGTCAGTTGTATCCAATAAACAAGCTCACATGCTACTTTTTACATACATTTTAAGGACAGGAATCCGGATAGCTTACTGGGTATAACGACTGTGATACCGACTTGAAGTGATTAGATTGCAGGCAGTTGCAAAGAAGTTGTATTTTCTCCGCAGCTTTCAGACTTGTTCTGTGACCTACTTTGCCTCCAGTTCAGTGGGCACAGGGTTCTAGCGACTGGGTCATCAGACTAACCACTCATCTTCATCTGGACGTGAGGTTAAATATGCATGGAGTTATAAATGTGCTCTCCAATAAGTTTTCATGGCATGGTGAAAATTAAGCGGAAGTATACTCTTAATGTTGGGATACTTTTTCATTCTGTGTCCTCCCACATATGCATATGTATCCCATGCGATTTATCCTTCAGTTTCTGCCACTACGAAATCACACAATATTTCTCATCTCCCACATCTCACATATCGTGACTTAATGATATTTGGTGAAGAATAAAAATAGTTCAGTTCCTCACTATTTAATTCAATCCATCCTTTCGTTATGCGCTGTATCAACACACTGTTCCAAGTACGTAAAGTATGTATGGCGAATGCTGTTGACTGGTCCCCGGCCACCAGTCGATTCGTCAACAAGGTTCTATCTGATTTATAGCTCTACAGCCCTTTTGGACCTTGGCCATTTTTCAGTTTCTTAATCCTCTACACAGTAGGCTGGACCCCTTGGACGTGGGATCAGCTAGTCTCAAGGCCGTGACCTACACACAGAACAACACAAACAGAATAAACAAACACAGATATCCATGTCTCAATTGGGATTCGATCCCACGATTCCAGTGTTCGAGCGGGAAAATATGGTTCATGTCTTAGACTGCGCCGTCACTGTGGTCTGCAACAAGGGACTAGTAAATGAAAAATTAAGGAAAAGAATGTTAACGGCATAACCTACAAATAATGGGCGCTGACATGGGCTCCTGATACAATCTAGGGCATCTACAGCAGGTATCATTGGTCCTCATGGACCAGGCTTATTGGCTAGTTTTGTTGCATAAAAAATTTCACATCCCTTTCTATCTTACTTTTAGGTATGTGAATGCTTTTCAAAGCTTTTATTGCATATTGTGACATGACCCCTGAAAGCCGGAATAGTGAAATCAGAGGAGACGTCATGTGCTAGGCAACTGCTCGGTAACCACATTACCGCTGCAACGAATAGGCAAGAAACAGTCGAATAAATTCCGTTGTTATGTAACGGTTCTGTAAACACGCCTTCTCTACAATAGAGGGACTGTGTTTCCTGCGTGGTCCGAACCGAGAGGTTATAAAAAGGACAAAGAAGATCATTTGAGTCAGTTGAGTTTCGAGACGGCAGCCTGCCAGGATATGAGCTTGGGAGCGAGAGAAATTAGAATTGAGTCGAGTTCCAGAGTTGGCAGTTGGCAGAATAATGGCAAGAAATGAAATAGGATCTGCATAGAAGACTTCATGTGTGATTTCAATTCCCAGTGAGACTGTTATGTATCCTTTGCCAGGAAACGACTAGTGGAGAGTGTAAAACACTGAGGACATTAGTGTGTGTAACAGTGAATTGTAAATTGTGGGAATAATAGCGCTGTAATTTTCTGTAGTTCCGAACGCAGTGTATAAGGTATCAATACCTTTAATAATCCAGTTGAAAACCCGTCTATATGTCACTCATACCCCCACATGGGACGCTATTTTCCTGTTACTTCCATTCGACAAAACCTGGTTTCAGGTATACCGGTAGTTATACTGGCATTGATGTGCCCAGTGATTGAGGTTAACTCTCGCTAAAGGACCCAATAAGGTAGGTGTATCACCCCACCTGAGGACGGAAAATGATTTAGTCTCCGAAACAATGTGTTCTCTATTTTTTAGAAAACCGGACGATGTACAAAAACCCGTTAATTCTGAAGTGCAAACCTCTTTGCTGGAAACTAGTCCGTCACGTGATTGGTTCTCTACGTGTTAAAAGAACATTAGCAAATCCGAAATAATTTTCCTCTTAATTATTAAGATATTTTACATCTTAATTACTATTGCCATCGCTGTTTCGCCTTTACTGAGGATATCAGTATAGCCCTAGAGCTCTCTGTTTCTGTTACTAATTAACAGCACCGAACAAAGTCTTTCTTGAGAAGCAGACATTCGCTAACTTGTACAAGATTTCCTCGCCTTTTATGAAAACAGAAAATTCTTTTCTATTTTCACAAAGTGTCATCACTGGACCCCATCGGAAGCAATGTGAGTACCGTGTACATTCTCACAGTATATTCCACCGGGTAACTTCCCTCAAATGCTCCCACGTGCACCTGTCTACAAACAGAATTCTTTTGTATGGGTTATCAGACCAGGGCCGTGTATATCAGGTTGCTTCTTGTCATGCATATGATTTTTCGGACTCATTCCATCTCTTCAAACAAATTTCATTGCGCTAACTCAGAACAAGTCACGACCTTTCATTCAGCAGCTCCTAAATTCACATCGCGTAACTTCTTGCCTCACATGTTACACAACAATAGCAGTTGAAGCAGGATGTTCCAGGTACGTAAGGTTTAATCGATGCTTCAATTACAATAGTTACTTCTCATGTAATTGGGCTATAAGATGATCACGAATGTTGAGAAGTAAAGAGTTCAGAAGGAATTTCTTTACATTTTTGAAGGTGCTGCCATTCATTCATTAGGAGAGGCTGAGCAAAGTCACGCATAACTGAAATCCTAGAAGTTACTAGTAGTGCTGAAATTTGAAGAGGGTATCCCCGAATACAAGCCAGAAATGTTAAGGCTCCATCTTCCTCCTGGGTAATGGAGTGACATAAAGTCGAGGAACCTACAGTGAAATGTCGGCAGCACAGAGAAAGTGGGGGGTTACGTTTTCATCTGCTAACTAAGTGCTGGGAACAGGATCCTCTTTTACAAGCTGTTAGTTGCTCAGTACTGAAGAAATTTCTTGCGTCTTATGTAACCTGAAGGATGTTATCGCGTCCATTGAATCAGATCAATCCAGCCCACAAGCTTCGACACCATTTTTAAACCTACGAGTGCAAAGCCCTGGACATATTGGCCCGTACGACAATTGTTATATCTGAGAGCATATGGCTTCTGTTGGCGTGTTATTTCAACTACATAATCCAGAAATATTTTGACAGAAATTTTCCCCACAAATTCAATTCCTATATGTATCATCCCATGAAGTAAGAGAAATTCTGGCATTGTAAGATGCCAGATGATGACTTAGATCTGCAGGAATGCGGCTTTTACAGGGATAAGGAGTAACCTAGGTTGCGAGGAGCGAGGAAAATTTGTAAGTTGGACAAAAAGTAGGCCATTTAATGTGAACTTTGTTCTAAAGCATACCTATGTAGCTGTTTTAACTCTGTGTGTAGCTAGAAACCAGTGTTGTAAACTGAACCACGATTTCGGGATTCAGCACTTCCGCACTCTATTTTATTGTACTATATCCCATGATGGACATTGCACTGCATTAAAAGCAGCCGCGAGCTGACGGAATGGATCGGTTACATATCCAAGACCCCACAGCAATAGTTCCGCTCATCCCCCAACGACGGAAAAAGTAATATTAATGGAACCCAATGTTTATGATCAAATTTATATCTATCATCATGAGATATTGAGTAACACGTGAACTATAGAAGCTCGGATCACTTTCAAGTGATATACCATCCTATTGCAAAGGTATTCAAAATGTTGCTACCGAAACTGCTAAGTGATGCCATTTGGTTTGAAAGTACCTAATGGAGTCGAGCATATTCGAAAATTACGTTAAATTTCTAGGAGATCGAAGTCACAATTGCAACACTAGGTACTTTTAAGTTTAGGTTTTAAAGTCTTTTATGGGATTTGATTTGATACTTTGACAGTAGCGAATAACCATAATATTCTAATTCAATATGAACTGTTGATATATCAGTTGCGGTCATCATTGGCGTCTCCAAAATCTTCCGACTCACTGTCACTAAAGAAATAACCCCCTCGGCCCATCGGCATCGACAGCATTACCAACACTACAGTTACCAGAACGCCATCATCCTAATCACTGTCATTACCAGCATAAATGTGTTTATTTATATATCGCCTTATTTATTTATTTGTTATATTTAGAAACGCTCTCGGTCCTTCGGACTGTGCAGCTCCGAACCAGAATATTGATTACATAATTTCATTATGGCGGTTAGAGAGAAAGAAGAAATTAGAAGCAACATATTCATTAGTGACGGTGTACTGGATCAAATTAAATGCTTTTACTTCTTAAGAATAATATAATATATCCTATGAATGGTAGAAGAATATAAATATATTTATTTTAATGTTAGTCACAGTGCTAGTAATAGAAACCTCTTCTTCCAGCCATCGTTTCTTTCCAGGTATATAAGAATATAAGTTTACTTGTAATATTTTAGATTTTCGCGGCGGTGACTATGAAGAAAGCAGTCTTGTAGATATTGTGGTAACCGACGTTTCGGAGTAACATATCGCCCCCATCCTCAGGGTAGAAGAGAAAAGGAAATCCGCTAGCTAGGAACCGGCGTGAGCAGGTGCTTTTTGTTTTTCTACCCTGAAGATGGAGGCGATACGTTCCTCCGAAACGTCGGTTAACACAATATCTACATGGCGCCACATCCCAGAAGACTGCTTTCTTCATAAGTTTACTTGTTTGCTTGTTAAACCAACGTTATTTTCTGGTAGTCAACCATGGTCAGTGAGAGCTACTGAGATAAATGTGTATCAGCAGAGTTGCGTTTCATAATGAGGACTGCGGAATTCGCCATTTCATAGGTAAATTAATGAGGAAATTATGAGAGAACTATGGATTTCACAAGTAATAGAAATTATATAACAGTATTTAAGATGTTTTATTGAATTAGCTCTGATCAGATTAAAAGTATCCCATATTCGTATTATTTTCCAAAAGGGAAGAAATCTTGGAAAACTATGAAATGGTTGAAGTGCCCTGAACTTGCGACCTATGTAACAGGATTCAATGGGCTCGATTCTGGAAAAAGTGGCAGTGATGATTATGATATAAATTCACCCTGGATTACCGTGTGAAAATTACAAGAACACTCTTTTCCATCATTGTTTCTGGGTTCATTTGACTGGTTTATTTCATTTTCAACACTTAAACACTTTGTAAATGATGGGATATTAGGTAAATTTAATTTTCAAAAATTGAAAGAAAATATTTATAGCTTATACTAAGACAATATATAAGAAATTATTAATTATTTTACAAGTTGGAAAGGTCAGTTGAAATTACTAAAAAGTGAGTAGTTTCATTCTTATCTTTATTCTTCCTGTCTTTCCCTTGACCGCCTCGTAACCCTGCCTGTTCCTTCCTTCCTTGTGTTATGTTAAATCAGTGCACTAACACATATGTTTAGTTTATTGCAAGTAGCACACTTTCCAATTCAAACTGCCATATGCGTGAAAACTACATGTTTCCTTAGAAATACGGCACATATTCAGATATAAATTTTAATCTTTGATATAGGTCTACATACATTGTAAATGACAATTCTAGGCTGAAAATTATTAGGGTTGAATTTATGCATAAACAGAGGTGATTATCTAGTACCCATAAGGAACAAAAACATCATCACATATTTTAGTACAAAATTATTTATTTTTAAAATCATAATAAATAAGACAAAGCATTCATTCTCGCGCGCTAGTCCGTCCTACGAGCTGATAAACTCAGAAAACCTACAGACTGACTATTCGATTTGTATTTGCCGATGTGTATTCCCATTTTGTTAAGCTATAGACCAAAAATTTCAAGTAAGGAAACGTGTCCTGTTACGAAGGTGTTTGCCTGAACACGGCTGTTTGCATGTCCTGTCTCACCTGTTGAATGTTGAATCAGCCCATCCCTCCCCATGGGACCTGCCCAGCTAGTGAGACGAGAGGGACACGAGGAGTGAAGTGGGCAGGTGATTTGTTTCCTAGACATGAAACAAATCGCTACGCAGATCTAATTCCCGCTGGGTTTGCAGGAAATAATTTAGAAAGCTTTTGGTCTCAACTCTTCTCCTTGCATCACGAATTATGGAAACATAACCTGTATAGCGCCGGTCACGGTAGCCGAGCGGTCTAAGACATGCACTGTCTTCGCTCGCTTGGAAACCGGGATCGTGGGTTCGAATCCTACTGAGGGCATGGATGTTTGTGTGCGTTTTTCTGTGTTTGTGTACAGGTAGAGGCCTTGCGACGAGCTGATCACCCGCACAAAGAGTCCTACCCTATGTGTTAGATCTAGAAAAACCAAAGTGAACGGAGAAGTTCATGGAGGTAGGCCTAGGCCCACTGGGACTGTAGTGCCAAGGAAAAAAAAAATTGTATAGCAACTGTACACTTATTCACATACTTGGGGCTACATGTACTCGTAACTATATGGTGTTAATAGTGTTACCGTAATATCTAATACTCAAAAGAATTCAAGTTGTCCGTCCTAAGAGGCTCTTCCAAATAAAAAATTTCATGAAAACGAAGTCAACAGGAGGCAGAAAGGCTATAACTGGGAGATTTACCGGTCGGAAGTTGGTGTTACATTTACTCAGCGTGGGCAAATTCACCTTGGTGCAATACGTAAAACCAAAAAACGCACTATTTCTATGGCTCAAAATCTTTGTCCTGAAACAGAGTACACTGACTCAGGTGTTTCGTAGTTTTTTCCAATATCTCTGTTTAAGTGCTGGGATAATAACTCAAATTGGGCTACGCTTTCTTTTCTCATTCTTTCTTTATCTTTCTCAAAATGGGTCACTGAAGAATCTGAGTTACTGATAGCTCCTAAAAACATCTCAAAAAATAAATAGTATATAAATTTCTGGAATCTTTCGTCATATATCCCTGCGCGTTCTGAAAAGCGAACATTCTTTATCATATTCATAAAAGCCTGCTTCTTCGTTCTGTCTTGATCCAAAAATTCAGTCAAAGAATCTGAGCTTCTGTAAGATACACTGAGTCACGTCTAGGTAATGCTGGGAATAAAAAAATTGAAAATCTACCTTTAGTCCCAGCTTTGTATTTACATAGCTTCGCTGACAACTTTATATAACTAACGTAAGAAATGTTAGTGTAACAGAATAACACGTCCGTTGGATATGTGGAAAATTAAGTATGTGTTTTGCCAAATCACTTTTTTTTTTATTGCTAGTGGGGTGGGACTAAGTCCCTTGTACTGCGGCCACTTCTGGCCTATTGTACCAGCCCCAGATGATAGGTGAAGTTGATTGTGGAGCAATTGGTGGAAGGAATATTGGCAGGGGAAACCGGAGTACTCGGAGAAAACGTGCCCCAGCGCCACTTTACCACAAATCCTACTTAACCAGACAACTGATCGAACCCGGGCCGCCGTGCTGGGAAGCCAACGACTAACGCTGCCAAATCACGTTCCTTCACGTAATGTTTAGCTTTGCAGACTGAAACTAATGTCTAATTCCTTCTATCATGCTTCAGCCTCTCGTGTATTCAAGCTGTTCAAAGTCTCAGCTTGTATTGTAGTCACTAATTTCAGAGCCAATGGTTAACCTATTGCCTCTAATTTTTCTTTTATCATTATACGGGTACTTTCCGTTAGAGAGTATCACGCCTCATAGTTGTACACTAACCCCCACTGCGAGACATACCGACTACTCTCCAGTACAGCAAGAAACCAACGATCTGAACCAATAATCCGCCCTCGGATCGGGTTAATCCTCTCAACTCTACAAGAACACAACAGACAAGTCTGAAATCTCGCAACCTTCAAGCCATTAGCAGAAGACATCTTAATATTAGAGAACCTCTACAATGAACGAAAAACGAAAAACCTGGACATCACTTCGCCACATTCGCATAACCAAGAAATAAGTGAACATCAGGCAGCAAAACGTATGACTACAGTATCAAATGATCCTTATCGTGCTAAAAGAAACGCGCTAAATCTATTACCAAACCTCAGGCAGAAACTACTACATCCAAATTTTACACAAGAAAATCCATCCTTGATTCTTCAAACCGAACACGATGCACAGACTACCACAACTTCAGAAATCTCGACAAGGCAAGAAAAGAAAAAAATTCACAAATTCCAAACTGCTTCAGTATTCTCAATGATCTCGAACAAGTAATCACCACAGACATATCAAAACTCATATACAGAATGAATTCGATTCCACTTCTGAAGAGAAGAAGTCTACATGTTTGACTCAGCTACTTCATATCCAGCAAATTAGAATACTATACCTTTTAGAAACACAGAATAAAACATAAAACTTTCTCCTCAGAAATTTTACTCAGCGCACTAGAACAGATTGAATGTCCCACAATTCATGTAAGACAGCTTATCTACAATAGATACGTAGCAGCAGCACTAGGAAATTATTACATTCACATTCAATACTCTTACACCAGACCAAAGCAGAAGTAAAAAATTATCCGCACTCTTGTTTTTCCAATCCATGTAGGGGTTAAACAAGTACTTCATTTTTCTACAGTCTCCTTGCCAACTATACAGACCGAGAGACCGTCGCTTGTCGGCGAAGTTAGTGCCAACTTTTGCGGATGGAGGGTGTCACGTGGTCAGCGCAGCGGTTCCACACGCCCCTTAATTTCGGTTTTCTATACCGGAGCCACCATTTCCTTGAAATAGCTTCTGAATTATCCTCACGAGGCTGAGTGGACCCACTACTTCTCAGAAAATCTTGTAGCGCCGGGAATCGAACCCGGGACCTCTGGATCTGTAGCCAGGAACTCTGACCACTAGACAACAGAGGCTGTCTAATGATAAATATAGACGTTTTTAGACTACTTCCCAAAGGTCAGCACAAATTTGATGCTTTTATCGTAGACAGGGCACCATAGTCTCATATATTTCTCTGCCGTATCCATTTTAAGTGTCCTGTTTAAATCACAAACTTTGTCGTTATGTTGGCACTGTATCGGATAGAGTCAAAATTGTCCAGCAGTTCAAAAGTTAGTAATTGGGGCGGTAATCCGATGAGAAATATAATTATACAGAGGAATGGATACAGCAGTTCTAGTTAGCTGCCTAGCTAATTAACTAAATAACTCTCTGAGCGCAGAACGCCGAGGTATAACAAGACTAACAGGAAAACCTGCAACTGGACGAGATCCTCAGCCAACCCTACCCAGTTCCCAACTTCCACGTTTTACGAGGAACAGTTTTAACGTTATTCACCCAAATGCTTTTTGATCTACCGAGTAGCCATCTGATCCAAGTTCTTTTTCACCAAAATATATAACAGACTTTATTAATCTTAGCTATATTTCACCTTGCCTTTAAAGTGATGTAAGCTTTCACAAGATGTCGGCATTTGTTTAAAGAAAGTTCTAAACATACAATACATACAACAGATGGTCTGTATTTTAACCTTTGTATGATTCTCCTAGCGGAAGGAACTTCTTCCTACATTTTCTAGACTATGAAAAATGATGCACCTGATGGTCCACTGGGTGTGTTCTTTGTAAGAAAAATCAGCAAGGAGATAAAATGACTCTTCTCTGAAAGTACGTTCTCTTGTGGTCATAAAGAAACATGCATTTTCTCTTTATGCTGCAACTTTGGCAAATGTGAAGGCCACATGAATGTGGATTATCTAATTCGTCATTTCTAATTTCGCAGAACGTAAAACATTTACCCCGAATATCATGGTGCGCATTTTATAGAAGTACGAAGGTGAGAAATACTCAACTTCTGCAGGAACATCTCTCACAAAAGTGAAGGCGACTACAGGAGAAACAGAAATATAAAATTAAGAGGAATCATAGGAAATTATAATATAAGGGATTAAGTGGGGGCGGGGGGGGGGGGCTGTTGATTATGGTTCTCGTTGCAATCGTGACCTTTTAAGTCGGTGTTGTTAAGCCTTCGGTTCCTACTACCAGAGAGCTACGTACTTACTATACAGAGGTTCAGAATATTACAAAATTTGTATAACATTTTTCTTGACATTAAAATGCGAAATTATAATTAATTTAATTATTAAATTATTTTTTATTAAAATAAATTACTGAAATAATGAAATTGATTAAATTCATATCGTTTAACTTCAATAAGAGCAAAAACAAAAGTCACTTCGTTTATAACATATATGACATAAGTATTTTTTTTAACTAAATTAGGTATTCAAATCACAGGCACGACAGAAATTTATAACACCCAAGTTTTTCTTGGTATTCTCTAACTTTAGACTCTGCCTTTTGGAAGGCACATATGAGTATATATATATATTACAAAATTTGATATACGTCATCATCATCAGTAATCTGTCAAGACGACAGGTCCACAGTCTCTTCCAAAACAATTCCTCCACTTATTGCGATCTAGAGCTTTCTCCTTCAAATGACAGTATCCTCTTCTGTCCCCAAGGTCATCCAGCATCTTCTTACGTCTTCTTCCTCGTCTTCTTATGACTTCTATCCGCCCTTCTATCTTTCCTTCAATAACTTCTTTTAGAAGGCAGTTCTGCATAAAACGTGACCAATCCAATTAGCCTTCTGTTTTCTTATTTCGTGTAGGATATTCCTCTGCTCACTGACTCTAAATAACACTTCTTCATTTCTCACATAATCGTGATATACGTAACTTAATGTAAATAATGATATATTTTTTTATTATTAAAAGCAGTTATATTTTGGTTGAAAAAAACTTCCAAGAAATTAGGAAAAGTATGAATATCCGAAAGCTTTCTGTTTTGCTCAAAAGTAAAAAAGGAAAACCGTGGCGTGTTGGACTCAACACATTAGAAATAATTTCAAATCTTAATTCTCTTTCTTGTTACTTCAGTATCATTGTCTCTTACATTGTAACGTGTCGGTTTTAATTTCGTCTACGTTACATCAGTTTTCTGCATGGAATTTTAACAAACATCAGAAGAGACGCAAGCAGAAAGAGAACACGTAAATCACGCCACTCGAATATGTCAGCTGCTATAATGCTCTATGTTTGTGTGCAGGGTTTCGGCTTGAATTTCAGCCGGAACGTCATTATCGTGACTGAGACATTTCGTATATTTCTTCGGCTATAAAGGCAGACGCCGCCATAGACTTCGATTAGGTTACGACCGCTTCGTTTCACATGTTTTCAAATTCGTCATTCATCAATCATTCTGCCTATCGACTATTTATATTGCAGATATTCTCAGCACTGTAACAGGGCGGCAAGAACTGGCGCTTCAAAATTGGTGAAATTACGAGACAGGCGCTAAATTCTCTTACTGTTTCCGTTCTAAAACCGGATGTGTATGTATGTATGTATGTATGTATGTATNTTTCAGAATGTTACATGAGATGAAAAATCAATACACATGCGTGATTTTCATTAATTCTTATATCTCACAATTACTCAGTCTTCTCTTGCGTAGGTGATAAATGTAATTTGGAGCGAAAAGGATGATAATTGTGAAAGTTATTTTAATAATTTTGTTTAAACGGTCGTAGTCAGGGTTGTTGTTTTTGTAATTCGTTTAGTGGGGAGTAGTGTCCAGCTGGGTCCACTCGGCACTGCGGCCACTGATTGGCCTATTGTAGCCTACCACGGGTGATTATGATGATGAAAAATTTGGTGAAATGAAGATTTATACGGGAAACTGAAGTACTCTGAGAAAAACCGCCCCAGCGCCACTTTGCCCACCACAAATCCCACTTGACCAGACCCGGGATCGGGAATACCACGAGATACGTCGATCACTGAACCCCAAAACCTTTAATAAGTAAGAAATAAAATATCTGATAAAGGTCTCTTAGTATAATTTTCATAAATTTTTATATATTTAAGTAAGAATTAAAAAAAATCGCTTCTCATGCAGTTGTGGTTAGACTTATCCTTTCTCCTGTCTCTGAATAGAGGAAGTCGGATTCTATAGAAAATTGCTACTCTCTGTTAGAAAGCTTCTGAAAGCATTGTGTAATCCCACAGTAATCGTGAACACAAAGAGACAGAAGCAGAGATATCGTACACTATGGTCCTAGTTCAAAGAGATTGTGTAGCGGTTACTTAAAGTAGAAATATCTAAATGAGGCTCATGTGGGCCTAATTTTATTAAAAGGAGTACTTTCTTGGACAGTGGCAGAAAGACATCTCAGGTTCGAATACCATTATGTATACATACGGTTTGAGTGATTTACGTAGTGTCTTTGGAATTAAGGATTGCTAGGTATTTCGTACAATATCGCAACATTACGCGCCTGCAAGATATATTGCATCAGTGAACCAAAGGAACTAATGTATGTGGACTTTTGGAAGGAAGGAACCAATAACACATTGTATATTAAATACGTATAACTGAAAGCAAGTTCAGAGTTGCTGCTGCTGTTGCTGATGATAATAGTATTACTATAAAAGGTAATAGACGTTTTTATTATGACTGAATTGTGTACACGTGACATGTGACGAATGACAAACATAGGAACTGCCACCAATAAAAACGAAAGTAAATGCACGGAATAAAAGTAGATGCCTTAAAACAATCAAGGATGTAACTAGTTTCATCTTATATTTCATATTACTGTATACTACGTGTATTTGAAAAATGTAATATTACGTTTACATCCTGTAATTAGCACTCAGTTCAAAAGCTAAAGAAAATTTTAAGTGTATTTCCCTGATGATGGCTTCTTGAAAGCCGAAACATGTTGTAAAGTACTACTTCAAACTACAAACATATATTATTAATTGTGTTGTGACGAATTTCAATAAAGAAAAAATTCATTTTAATAATTTGCAGAAGTAACACAAAATGGTGAAAATGTACTAACCAACTAACTAACTAACTAACTAACTCCATGGAGCTGCGTTCTTCTTGCGAAACTACCAGTTGCGCAACTGCGCAAGAATTTCGCAAAGTTTTCATCCATTCATCACTAATCTGTCACACGACAGGTCCACAGTCTCTTCCAAAACAGTTCCTCCACTTAATGCGATCTAGAGCTTTCTCCTTCAATTAAAATATCTTCTTCTGTCCCCAAGGTCTTCTTCCATCTTCTTCCGTCTTCTTCCTCGTCTTCTGGGAACTTATATCCGCCCCTCCGGTTTGTTTTGTCTCCAGAGGGAACATCTCGCATACATGAAATCTCTGTTTTTGGAAAGAGACTATCCAGGTAAAGTGATAATGCTGTAGTTTTTCCATTTGCTTTCCACATTGCAGTACAACAGCCGTTCAAACCACTCTGGTCACGCCTGTTGCTATACGAACTTGAACCATCTCGAGCATCATTTGCTCTGTGCTTCAAGTCGCTGCTGATGACGCTGCTTCCGGCATCAGTTTTTGGTTTTTGGTGTGTGTCTTCGTCTGCTGCCTACCCTTTATCCTGTCCAGCAAGGGAGGCCCTACCAGTAGCTACGCTACCGCTGGTATAGCTCAGGTTCCTTGGCATACTCAAACCCCCTCACCACGATAAGGTGGAGACACCAACGAGGCGGTAAAGTTTTATTGAACCAGAAATTTCATTATCGTGTTTACGACAACCTTGCATTGGTCCCTATCCTGAGTCATGCCAGTCGAGCTCATACCAGCTCATTCTGTCTCTGTAAGTCCAATCTGATATTCTCATATCTACATCTAGATCTTCTGATTGGTCTCTTTACTTCTGGCTTTCGCACCCAAATCCTATATGCAACCCTCTGCTCCCCATTCGTGCTCCATGTCCTGTCAATCTCATCCATCTTTACTTGATCATTGAAATTACACTTGGCGAAATGTACAAGTCATGAAGCTCCTGGTGAAAATATACACGAGAAGAAAATAAGTGGAACTTCATAATACGAGAAAAATAAATTTGTTTGAAATTGGGAAAAAAATAAACGAAATAGCAAGATTGGCCAGTCTGAAATTTTGAATTTGAAGGAAATATCACGTGAATTACTGTAAGTGTCAAGGCGGTTACTGAAGGCGAACTGAGTCCGGTCTTCACGTTCCACTGCGCACGCCTCAGGATAATACACGCAACATTATCTCAATGCACAAATTCTTCTCCCCTTTAATCCTCTGAAACGAAATGACATCTTTAGACAAATGTCGAAAAAGGTCGCCATATTTACCGGGGTAACCCTTTGATTCTAGTAAGAGATGTGGTTTGGGTTTTCCTTGACGACAATTTTGGTTGCCTTCCCAAACATTCTTAGCCACGTCTCACCAGCTTTCCCTTTCTCCCTAGAAAATTAGTGATATAGATAGTTTCTTATTACCAGGTGGAAAGTAAATTTTAGGTCTTTTGTCCTTAGCCAAAAAGTGATTCATTGAGCACGCAATAATTCACTATTTTATTTTAAATTTTAACAGGAAATACAAGTTTCTTCCCACTCTCGTGGTCACTTAAGCTTCCGCTTGTAACGTCCTAAGTCTGCTCTTTATTTAACCATTCACTGTTGCTGTTAGTTCACTGAAGTATTTGTATATCTTCAGTGGGCTCATCTCTTTCTCTCTGGCTGCTTTAATTTCCCCTAACACTCATCTTGCTTTTTTTTTTTCTTTTGCAGTATTTGACGGTATCTAGGGGAAACAAGAATAATGTTTAAAGTTCATTGTACACAAAAACGGATTCCTAATATCGCCGTTGGGCATTATTGAGATACCCCTAGTACACACTGTTAGAAACCTACTTCACAGACAATATCCCCAACTTTTCACGCGCAAGAATTGGATGCAAATAACCAGCTAGTATAATATACTTAGAAATGTATGTCAGAAAATAACTTTTAGTGCATAAAATCCAACATTTTATGTATGTTTAAAAAACTCTATTCTAAGAAATTTCTTTCTCTGTACCTTCTTTTCCGCGGGTCACGGTAAGTAAAAACAAAGTAAAGCTATCCCCGTAACAGGCCGTGAAGGCCCATAGGGTTGTAAGACGTTAAGGGCAGCCGAGCGATCTAAACGTTCAGTGTCTTCGCTCGCTCGGAACCCGGGATCGTAGGTTCCAATCCCAATCAGGGCATGAATATTTGGGATCATACTGAATTTACACAAGTGTCAAACTCTCAGAAAATAATATGAAGTCTGACAATAAGCAGACCAGAAAGAACTGCACATAAATCTCGAGATTTCCACTGTTCATTTTTGCCAAAACTCAGTGACAAGCTGAAAGGAAAAAATTCTGACAAATTTTGTACGGGATTTCAAATTATGTATCAAAACAAACAAACTCTGGTATTAGTCCTCAAGTGAACTATACCGACAAAGCGACAGCCGTTTGTGGGCTAAATTAGTGCCAACTTTTGCGGATAGAAGGTGTCGCTTGGTCAGCACAACAAATCCCCACGGCCGTTTCAGTTTTCTAGACCGGAGCCGCTATTTCCTTGAAATAACTCCTCAATTATGCCACGAGGTTGAGTGGACCCCGTTCCAGACCCACTACTTCTCAGAAAATGTGATAACGCCGGGAATCGAACTCGGACCTCTGGATCTGTAGCCAGGAACTCTGACCGCTAGACCATAGAGGCGGTCAATTAATATATATGTATAATTTCTTAACCTGGACCAAGTTTCATAATTAGGGCGGATATAAAGATAACGAATCAAAAACAATTCATTTACATGTCCATTACTAGACCACATGCGGTCTCAGAGTGAGAAAACCTGAATGTTTTTCTTTCTGTGTGATCTCCATATTTTAATTGCTCAGGAAACAATAACTTCTTCTCCATTTATCTACTTCGGTTTACTTTTGCTTGAAACTATTAATATGGAATTATCTGAGACTGAATTCCGCTTTGAAAACGAAAGAGGAAAGCCGCTCGCTGTAATGTGGCGCAGAAGGAAGTACATTGTCACATTTACGGGGCGTTCCCTTATTGCGGACTGCTTATGTGAAAAATCAAATGCCAAATCCGTGTTCAGTATGAAGCACGAAATGTCTGTGGCAAGGGAAATGCCCCGACAATAGAGCCCTTTCCAATTCAAAGAACATTTTGAATGTGCATCATGCAGTTTTATTCTGTGGTCGAAATAAAAACAGATATCAACAGCTGTTTAACAAAGGAAGCATGCAACGTCCTGACTCAGAGTATACTTCGTGTTGTCCGAATTATGGGAGTGGGTCATTCTCGACCCCAATTCCCACTGTACCACAGCTAGGGGCAGAATCGTTATATGATAGGGAAGATAGCCACCATAAAACGTCTCAGAAAGCATGGAAACTCCATTACCGAAACCCGGCCCTACTCGTAAATCTCAGCGGGCAGAGTAGTAAGGAGCGCGCATTGTTGCTTTTTCCTTCTGGCGCATAAGAATCCTGTCATTTTCATCTGTTTCCTAGCCTTCTGTTCCCGAAATGCCCCCGCCTCCATTTGGAAACAAAATTAAGGACCCACATATTATTATAAAATAGCTACACATTTTCCTTAAACCATTTCACTTTCTAATTCATAAACACTGATATTATACTAAAAGACTCCTGCAAAAACTTAAAATAACCGGATTTAAACACAACACAGAGGAGTCAAGGAAGTGTGATATATTTACATGGGTCAAAAAGCCAGTTCAATTGCCACGACATAATTTATCGATTAGTGTTGACTCAAATTATTATTATTTGTACTCTTAGGAATTAATTTATCTTTCGAAAGAATTAAAACCGGTTCAGAAACTTTTGAGTTCCAAAACCGTTTTGTTCTTACATTATCAGAGTGCAGCTATCGGATTGTGAAACCGTGTTGTATCGCAGGTGGCTTTAAAGTGCTGTCACTTATATCCTGCAGCTGGCGGCAGCAAGAATCTCCTACACGCTGGTAACCAACTAAACACTACAAGGTGCCACAAAAAAGAAGAACAAAATATACATCTTTACTGCAGAGAAACCGTAAAATTCGTTTATTCTCTTACTTTAGAACCTGAACGCTACAGAAGAAGAATGCAAGATAAATTTGAAAAAAAAAAAAAAAAAACTTAACAGGATTGGTTGTTTTATGGTTACAAGAAATATGCGAATATTATTTCAGCTAAAACGAAAGGGAAGAAATTTAAGAAAATTTTGAAGGACTGAAGGATTTTGTTCTACATGCAACAGGTCTATTTGAGCCTCATATTGCAAAGGATAATGATGATATTGAAAATGATGATAACGACGACGACGACGATGATGAAAACCTGATCCACCAAATCTCATCCAAGAATATCACAGACTCTTTTCGAGACTAAAATTATTCAAGATTTGAGGCTTTCACGGCGGTGACTATGAAGAAAGCAGTCTTCTGGGATTTGGCACCGTGTATATGTGGTGTTAACCGACGTTTCGGAGGAACGTATCGCCTCCATCTTCAGGGTAGATGAAAAANCTGGGCACTAACCCGTAAGCTGAAGGGGGGGTTGTTATGTTGGTTGGTCATGGCCTGTGTGGCCTTCTGGATCTGGCGTCATATCCCGGTAGGGGTACCGGTTCTCACGGTCTCTTCGCTTGCAGATTTCTTATATTTTTTCTTCTACCCTGAAGATGGAGGCGATGCGTTCCTCCGAAACGTCGGTTAACACCACATATACACGGTGCCAAATCCCAGAAGACTGCTTTCTTCTAAAATTATTCAGTTTACTATTGTGTACAACTTGCAGTACTAAATCTGCCCGTCGTTGCCCGGACGAGGTGCCAACGTATGAGAAAATTTTTTATAATTAAGCTTTTACTAAAAGAGATTTGTCTAAAAAAAGACGTTGCAGAGATATTGCACAAACTTTCTCATAGAGAGTGGACACCTCTATATGTTACTATTGCAATGGAGTTGATTCTTATTCGTAGGTAATCGTTGCTTGCTGAACACTGAACAAGAATGAGATCCCTCAAATGTAAAATCCTCTTTCAAGGGAACTGACATTTCGACTTTGTGCGTCTAAATTTGGTACCGTCAATTTCGTGTATCTAAATTTCCGCTGAGAGGTCGTTTATCAACATGACAGATGTTACCGAAATGTACGCAAGAGCGTTCTGTTGTATACAGAACAAATACACAGACAGGGATACACTCTTTTTTAGAGACAAGAGAATGCTTGATTTTGTATTGTTTTCTGAAATCCATCTGCATACTTTTGGGTCCACTTCTCCTGATAGTTATGTATGCCTTACAATATTGTGACGGATAGTATCAGTGCTAAGCAACGGTTCGGTAACTCGCGTTTCCGAGACAACGAAAAGAAAATGAAGTCCATTGTTAACCAACGACTCACCAAACTCACAGTCCCACGGCGACAGATAAAGCAGAGTAATACACAAACTTCTGAAGATGGTGATCTATATTCGATTCGCCTGGAAGTTAGTTCAGTTCAGGAGAGTTCAGTCGCAAGTGATTCGGTATTGGTCATTCATGTGGGAGTCGTAGTTCAGGCATATGAGATTTTAGAAGTTGAGTGTTCAGCTGTGGAGTGTTAACCAGCGGACAACGGAAACTGAAAAAGTGACCGACTCGTAAATCAGAACCAAGTCAGTCACAGTGGAAAAGAAGAAACTCATAGTCCAGTAAGAAATGGAGCAAATCTTAGACAGCCATTAAGTGTGAGCTGTTGTAATTGGATGTAACCGTAATAGGAAGTACCAATAAATCCAAACACCCGATCCAGAACCCGTTATTGTTAGTCACGCAAAACCGTCATACGTGACAGTATGTTTTGAACTTGCAATTTTTGAACATATCTCTATTCATTTCAGGACAAATTTACTGTATGCTAGCAGCGGTATAAAAAATTTCGTCTATTCAGCTTCTAAAGATTGATTTCTATCTTTATTCAAAACTCTCCCAACTCACCTCCATATCTGAATCTTGTCTTCGAATTTATGTATGTGCAAATGGTAAGGGAAGGTAAGGTTTCCGTGAACACAACAGACGTGGTTATACAATCAGCCAATACTCAGATTGGATCTTTATTTTCCTACCGCTACATGTGTCGGTCCTCCTGGAACCATCATCAGGCAGCAATTATAATCATCATCATTAGTAATCTGTCAGACGACAGGTCCACAGTCTCTTCCAAAACAATTCGTCCACTTAATGCGATCTAGAGCTTTCTCCTTCAAATGACAGTATCCTCTTCTGTCCCCAAGGTCATCCAGCATCTTCTTACGTCTTCTTCCTCGTCTTCTTGTCACTTCTATCCGCCCCTCTATCTTTCCTTCAGTAACTTCTTTTAGAAGGCAGTTTCTGCGTAAAACATGACCAATCCAATTAGCCTTCCGTTTTCTTATTTCGTGTAGGATATTCCTCTGCTCACTGACTCTAAATAACACTTCTTCATTTCTCACATAATGGTCCAACTGATCTTCTCCATCCTTCTCCAACACCACATTTCGAAACTTTCCAGATGTTTCTGATCTACTGCCCTAAGTGTCCATATTTCAGCCCCACACATAGCTATATAGAACAACTAAATTTATTTGAACTCTAAAATATGTATCCACATAGAGTGCAACACGTTCATATTACAAAATTAAGTGTTTCACTAAATATGGATCCATAATTGTGAAGAAAAAATTGTGTTTATTCTGAAATGTTTTCTGAATTAGTAATTGTTCGTCGAATTTACTTTCCTTTATGCCATTCATTCTACATGCATTTGCTGAAGCTAATTTCTTACAGTTTGTTGTACAATTCCGGCCCTGTGCCGATGGACCAACTTGTTAGACACCTAGGAGATGGAATGAACATTGACGGTTCCGAACTTCGATCTCTTCAGCTCTGTCGGTGGGCTTCATTTCAGTTGTAAAGCGAGAGTTCGGGCACTTGGACGAAAAACTCGGACGGACGGCTGCTCATCCAGAGAGGCTTCCGTGGTATTTTATAGTTATATTTGGGAACGACAGCAACAAACAAAATACGATTCAAGACGAAATTAAGAGGAGACTTAATTAGGGCAATGCTTGTTACCATTCAGTCCAGAGATTTTGTCTTCTCGTCTGCTGTCTACAAAGGTAAAAATTAGAATATAAAGAACTATAATTTTGCTTGTGGTTCTGTACCAATGTGGAAATTGGTCTCTGATATTAAGGGAGTAAAATATACTGAGGGTGTTTGAGAACAGGGTGTTGAAGAGAATATTTTGACCGAGGAGCAATGAGGTGTCGGGAAGTTGGAGAAATTGTATGGACTGGATTGATCTGGTTCAGGATAAGTACCAGAGGAGGGCTCTTGTGATCACCGAAATAAACCTTCCGGTTCCATAAAGTGATCAGTACATGCACAACTAGTGATTTTTCAAGGAATGATAAGGTTCGTAGAGTTAGTAAATACACGTAGATGGGTTGGGGAAAGAAGAAATCGCTATGTAAGATTTGAGGCTTTCACGGCGGTGACTATGAAGAAAGCAGTCTTCTGGGATTCGGCACCGTGTATATGTGGTGTTAACCGACGTTTCGGAGGAACGTATCGCCTCCATCTTCAGGGTAGAAGAAAAAATATAAGAAATCTGCAAGCGGAGAGACCGTGAGAACCGGTAAAAGCAGACTGCACAGATGGAGGCGATACGTTCCTCCGAAACGTCGGTTAACACCACATATACACGGTGCCGAATCCCAGAAGACTGCTTTCTTCAAGCAATCGCTACTTACTTTTAAGGTACGCTTCCTGGTACAGAGAAAACCAGAGTGGGCCGCAGGAGAGCCGATACATGAAGTTACGATATAGGCCCATTCGGAATGATAATTTTTTGAGTTTACTGCAACTCTTGCTGTATTTATTAAGTTTTATTTTCAATTAATATCGTCCCTTAAATAAATTAAAATAATATCAACAAGGAAATTTGAGACAGATGCTTTGATTTCACTAACAATCTGTCGATATTTAACAATGCTGAATGTGACTTGAATGGAGTAACTTTGAAGATATGGCTTTAAATTATATTTCTGATAATTTGATTAGTAATGTTTGCTTCACCAGATAAACTTCCGGGGATGCTGCTAATGAGAGTTCTTACTTTATGAAAACCTTTAAATGCTCATAGACTTGTTTCTACAAAAGGTTTGAGCGTATATTTACTTCCGTAATACATTTAACCCTTCTTGCAAAATAATTAAATATGAGTGCAACTCACAAATGATTAATGGGAAAATGTATTCTTTTGTGTACGATTCTCTACCGCCATCCAGCATTTATCTCTAAGTGTTTCAGCAAAACCATGTAGCACAGTGCTTCCACTTAATTATTTGCCAAGCGCCCACACACCAAGGCACAGAGAGCAACACTTTGCAAGACCCCTGCCATCCTTTGTACACGAGAAGTCGTGGTATGTTGCTCGCCCTTCTGTGTCTCCCCGTTATTTAGTTAACAAGAGAGGAACAGATCCTGAGGGAATGAACTGTTTTGTGTGCATGCGGTCGCTGCCTCGTCCGACGCAAGTGCAACAGAGGAAATTCGACTGCAGCAGCAGACAGCTCTACGTGTATAGCCCCGGAATAATGGAAAGCAATTCTTACTGACATGCAGTGACCTCTCGTGTCTTAACTAAGAACCAGGTCTCCAAGAACAAGGAAGTGAACCTTCATATTTACTTACTTACTTACTTACTTACTCATGGAGCTGAGCCCTTCTGGAGGAGCTGCCAATTTTGCAGCTACTCAAGAATTTCCGAGCATTTTATGGAACCCGAAGGTTCATTACCGTGTTCACAAGAGCCCTCCACTGGTTCCTATCCTGAGCCAGATCAATCCATATATCCCATCCTATCTCTCTAAGATCCATATTAACATTGTTCATCCACCTACGCCTTGGTCTTCCAAGTGGACTCTTTCCTTCCGGCTTTCCCACCAATATCCTATGTCAGGCATGTCCACCTTCAGACAGGTTGTGATCGACCTTTTAGTGTCAAAACTGCCAGTGGTCTACCACCCCCTCCTATCGTCGTACCTGGCTTTAAGCAAAAATATTGGTACAAATAACACGACACATGATGTTTGTTGTAAAAGCAACTAATAACTGGGCTGTGTCTCTGATGTCTGTAGATTCATCCAGTTGGAGGGAGAAAGCAACACAATTGGAAACATCTTTCAATAACTGTTCAGTTATGTTTCCACACATCATTTCTATTCGCCGTACAGTGGTGTTTCTTGATTAATTGAAGATCTTGAATAGTAACGATGATCTATTTCTTATTTTTAAATCCTTCAAAAAGATTATCAGCTATTTCAAGAAAACACTCTTTTACAAATTCCCCTTCAGTGAAGGGTTTGTATTTTTTTAACGATCAGATTGCTGACCTTGAAGGATGATTTGGTTGCACTGTTAGAAAGTGACCTTGGTTTTGCCATAAACTATTGTTGAGCAGCTAATTTCGATTTAAGTTCTTTGAGCTTAAGTTTACGATTTTCCCTTCTGGATGGAAAATCAGCATCATATGGGGAGCATTATAATGATGTTCCAGATTACCCTTTTTTGGCAAGGATACTGAGGCGTTGCATTTTCCACTATATTGAGGTAACTGTTTTATCTGACACACTCACACAGACGCTTTCTAAATTAATAAAATAACGTGGGCAGAGCACTTACTGTCCCATTGATTACACTGAGCTCATCCCCAAATTCTGTATTTGTTTAATGCACAGCAAAGCGACAAATGTCCGCTAACAGCTAATATAATACGTCTCATGTGCTAGTTCAACGTACTGGTATTCACAGTTGACTGGAGGGAGGGAACGAAGTGAATCACACGTCTGTCAATCACTGTTGCATTGGAACACACACTGCTGACGAGTGATGAAATAAGAGTTCACGTGATAAGGAGAGAGTAGGGACTTCTCCACAGTTCACTTAATACAAGTGTAAAGCAATTTTCACGTAAGCTACATAAGAACGGAAAAATAGGCATGACTAATACCTATTTTCCTTTCAAAATCTGAATATACTCATATTATATTGCAAGTTAACTTACATGCTTTTCACATATAATTTCCTTATAGACCTGTGAGATCGACCAAATTCGTCCCGCGATCGACGCGTTGGACATGCCTGTTCTATATGCATTCCTCATCTGCCCCATTTGTGCTACATGCCCTGCCCACCTCATCCTCCTTGACTTGATCATTCTAATTATACTTGGAGAAGAGTACAAGGTATGAAGCTCCTCATTGTGCACTTTTCTCCAACCTCCTGTCACTCCATTTCTCTTCAGTCCAAATATTTTCAACACCCTGCTTTCAAACATCCTCAGTCTATGATCCTCCCTTAATGTCAGAGACAAAGTTTCACACCCGTACAGAATCACAGGCAAAATTAGAGTTTTGTATATTCTAATTTTTGTGTTTTTGGACAGCAGACGAGAAGACAAAAGATTCTGGACTGAATGGTAGCAAGCATTACCCGAGTTCAATCGCCTCGTAACTTCCTCCTGAATCATGATATTACACGATCACAAAAAAGACACGGCATCTGGCGTTACTGTTCGGTTTGATTGTTTCACAATACTATATCAATGGAAGATTTCGGAACAAAAATCTATATATATTTTTGCTTGGAAATCTTTTGAAAGAGCTTATCGTCGAGATGTGAGAATAAAGAAGGCAGTAAAGTGAATTTGGTTGAATTAAAGATTACTACCTTCTATAAGCTAACACTCTGTAATATGAAGATGGAGGCAGCAAGTTTCTCCGAAATGTTGTTACCCCTTTGCCAACCTCCATGGGGTTGCATGTTCGAAGACAGTATACTTCAAAGAAAATGCTGTGTAAAATCGAAATCCCCCGGGGACTGGAAAGGCTTAGGGTTAAGTATAATGACGTAGACTTACGGTAATTATAAACATCTGCCGTTGATTATAGGAGGGAGATTTTTAGCAGAAAATTTCTTGTCTACTTTTCAGTAAGATCTACCCCCATTATTGGTTATTGACATGTCAAGTTAGAAGAAATTCGGCTAAGAAAAATAGAATGACATGGACTTTGTTTGGGCAGCGTGGTCGTTAAAAACGTGTTTCAAGAATCCTTACTGACATAATAAGGAATACCGCGAAGCATCTGAATAGAAATATCCAGCAAAAATTAAATATTCCAACCAGAACGCGAGTTAGTCATGTCACCACTCATTTAGCATTGCATCTAAGATAAATTTGCCAGAAATTTATCCCAAGAAACTAAAGGCCGCGCCATAGCTCAAGCGGTTAGTCGCTGGCGTCCCACCGCGGCGGCCCGGGTTCGATCCCGGATCTAGTCAAGTGAGATTTGTGGTGGACAAAGTGGCGCTGGGGCAAGTTTTCTCCGAGTACTTCGGTTTCCCTTGCCAATTTTCATTCCACCAAATTCTCCATCATCATAGCCACCCGGGGCAGGCTACAATAAGCCAATTAGTGACCGCCGTGCCGAGTGGACCCAGTTGAACTCCCCCCCCCCCACTAAGCGAATCCCAAGAAACTTGAATTCTCTTTTATAAAGCTACTGTTTTTTTAAGTCTCCATCATCCATTCATTAATTTGGTTAATTTTGAACACCACCACCGGGTTTCGACTCCCGACTAGGACAAGACTCTTCGCTATTCGTCACCATGAGACGACCTATTCTACTTCCACCAACTTTCCTTTCGAATTGGTAAAATATTCCGTTGAGAAAAATTAAGATGACAGGAGCCAATATATGAGCCATTCGCCTCCATCAGTCACTGGGATTTAGAATGCATGTATAATTCACATCCACACATCTTACATGACTTCATAGCGTGCTGCTTAATTATATGTATACATATATATTTCTCTGATAATTTAAGTATTAAAATGGTTAATATATGGCATTCTTTGCAGCAACAAAACGAAAATTTGATACGATATTTGTAAAATTTGAGTAATATTGAACAAAAAACCCAGGAATAGATATAAAAGGGAAATAATTACAACAAATAAGAACATTTATATATGGTCATATTAATGAACAAAATCCAAAATGAAGGAAATTAAATATAGTACAGAGAGATTATAAACTGGTGACGGGTTCCATTTATAGGCAATTGAAACCCCGACAATAATTAAAATCGCTCTGCATATTGAAACAACTGCAGAAAGAGCAGAAGAAATTTGGAAACACACACACACACACACACACACGCCTATGTGTTCCAGTGATCGGAGTTCCTGGCTATAGATCCTGAGGTCCCGGCCTCGATTCCAGGCGCTACCATGTTTTCTGAGAAGTAGGTGGTCTGGAACGGGATCCACTCAGCCACGTTAGGATAATTGAGGAGCTACTTGAAAGGAAATAGCGGCTTCGGTCTAGAAAACCGAGATCAACGGCCGTGGAGCGTGGCGTAGTTGGTTGAGGCACTATGCTACAAGCCGGAAGGTTGCGAGTTCAAGTCCCGATATATATAAAACCGACTAAATTGAATATGGAAGAATATTTATAAAAGCAGAGGAGGGAAGCTTTTCATCATTTATTTACATTTTCGAATTAAAATTTGCACGAAACGAAAGGAGAGTTCTTAGGTTGTTACTTAGTGTAACTAGCGGGACAAATCATCAAATACAAAAAAAAAAAAAAGATCTGTGGAAGACTTCAATATGATTTAACTGACATTTGCCACTGCTTTGAGGATTATAGAAGGGTGCGAAAAAGGAACTGTACCGATGATGATTGTGGTAACAATTACCAAGTCTTCAGTTCTAAGTCAACCGCAGACATTATTCGGTACCTGTACCATATGGGTGATACGTGCACATCAGAGAGAGAGAAATTAAGCGATTTGTTTAGCCATGCCTTCCCACACTCTCAGCTTAGAGATTATCAGAAACAGTGACTTCACAGTGGGTAGATTTTGTTTTTAAGAAGTAAATCTATTTCGAGCTAAAGCTGCAGTCTGCAGCCGCCTGATAACGCTGGTTCCTCGTTTTCGGATTTCTCTACCTTGAAGATGGAGGCGATACATTCCTCCGAAACGTCAGTTCATACACGATCTACACGGCGCCACATCCCAGAAGATGACATTCTTCGTAGTCACCGCCGTAAAAATCCCAGCTCTTGCAAACCTTCGATTTCTCGTCATGTGTGAAACCTAGTACATAATGATTGGAAGAACAGACAAGTGCCACATGTCATCGTTGGTTATTAAGCGATGTTTGTAAGCCAAGATAATGATTATATAGTAACGACTGTGTTCCCTGTGAAATAGATTATCCTCTACTGCGAAGTACCCTCTGTCCCATTATGTTGTAACAGATGTGTTTATTAATAGAAGCTGCAGATGTGGTCTCATCTGCCTCCTATTCATGTGGGTTAGCCGGGGATGACGTAATGATTCATCAGTTTATCTCGAGGGGGAGCCCTGAAGAAATGTAGACTAATAACTTGTTCCACATCTCAGTATGCAACTGTAATGCAATTCTGAAATATATTGCCCTAGCATGACTTCTTATTATGCTATTATTATTATTATTATTATTATTATTATTATTATTATTGACTGCTTATATGTGCTGTAGCTTACACTAGTCAGGTCCAAGTTGGAATATGCCTCGGTAGCTTGGAATTCTATC
>NW_019738352.1:861550-1040045 GCF_002891405.2 Cryptotermes secundus
GGCGGCGGCGGCGGCGGCGGCGGTGGCGGTGGCGGTGGTGTGCTCTCTACTAGGATTTTAGCTGTTTTCAAGCACATTTGTAATTGAATGGAAATAATGTTACATCTATTGTGCAGGTTTTCATTGAAAGTTGAGGGCTGCTAATTTGGTAAAGAAACTACTCACCTAATGTGGAACATGAACGTTCATTATCATTTTCACACATGCTCGTCATGTCTGAGACAGTTTTCTGTCTTTAAATTATTTTGTTTCTTCTCTATAATCATTCTTTATGTCTGTCCTTTATAATGTAAGATTTTCAGTACTAACGAAGCAATTAAAGTCGGCGGAAAAATTATTTAAAACCTTGAATGGAGAATGAGTGCATTGTTAGGCCAGTGCTGTCACAAAGAGAGTCCAGCATTATTAGTTCGTCGATCGGTGGTGATAAATTTGAATATCATGTATGACCTAGATTTTTCAACCACGGCGTTTTGTGACATGCTTCCACATTTCATGCTCCTGCAATGTTCCGAATGACCGCGTAATTCCCTCTACTTATAAATCCATGAAGGTCAGTAGAATATACTGCGAGAAACGTTTAAAATGTTATCCTGGAATCCTTCAGTAGTTCTAAACCGTGTAAATGTCTAACTCCACGGATCAGAGTCCTTGTCAACGAACTTTTCAGCAAGTCACGAAAATCTCCACCATTTAAGGAACATGAAGATTCATTACCGTGATCACAAGAGCTCGCCAATTGACTTCTTCCTGAGACAGATGAATCCAGTCCACAATGTAAAACCACATTTTCTGAGTCTCGTCAAATTCTCCCACCTATGTCTAGTCTCCTAGGTTTCGTGATCTCTATATATATTTCCACTAAATTTATTTTACATTTTTTATTTCTTCCAATAAATGCTATCTTAGGAGTCCATATCTTATCCCGTAATTCGATCACCGTAATAGAGTTCGGCGAAAGAAAGAGCCCTATTTGCTTGACTAATTTAAAAATTATCTGCTTTGATTAAGTTTCATGATAAATAACGAGACCTGCTTTCCCTATATTCATACCTAATGTTTACTTAAAATAGTAATATAAGCTGTCTTCTCTTGTCACCCTAAGGTCTGGCTGATATACTTTTGTTGACAATATACAGCATAATGCATGTACGAAATATGCCTATGGTCATGGGTCCCGACAAGGCCCGAAATCAAGAACGACTGCGCTGGCAATGGCCTATGTTACGCTTTCAGTGAAGTCAAGTCAAAGTCACATTGCGACTGATGTCCAGTCAGTCAGTAAGTCTTGGTGTCGAGCCCCATCTGGGGCTCATGACCAGATATTAATTATTACCGTTTGACAGTTAAGTTCTAATTTTTGTGGGGCGCCCTCTCTAACGAGAGGACGGATCTGTCTTTTGTATATGCTTCTGGTGCTCGCCAGCGCAGTCCTCGGATCCAAGTCCTTGGGACTCGCGACCCTATTTTACTGTCTCAGATTTGAGACTTTCCTTTTCGTTGCCTCCTACGACTCGCAGGGTCACGGTGGAGGTATTCGACCCCGCCTCCACACGGAGTCGTCCTCCGGACAGGAGGAACATAAACTAACAGCAAGGCAATCTCATAAGCCTCTTTTCATTTTTTTAAAAGTAAGGAACATAAATTAGTAGTAATAATAATAGAACTAAAACTTAGTAGAAACATGATTACTGCAGAGAAGAATGAACTAGACTTTATATTTTTAAGTGTCGGCCTTAAATAAATTATTTTTTTTTCGATTTTTGATAATTTTATCCTGCAAATGTAAATCTCACTGTACATGGCATGCAAAGTAAACAAAGCTTTTCTAATTTCGTCTCTAGGGCATCTTTCCCGGGAAAAGTTGGAAATAACAGACGTTAATAATGGCATAAAAATGTTTCTTTTTATGATACTACTCCCCTTTGTGTGTGTACAAAGTCTTGGCTGCAATGTCACTTCCACTCTGTGTCCACATACATTTATTCTCAGCTGAGTTAAGGTCCAGTGATGCAGATTTTGGAAAGGAATTGTACAACGAATTCTGTAATTCTGCGCTCTCAGCAACTAAAATTGCGATACCTGCCGATGTTCAAGTCTGCTGCTAACCGCACTAAATATACGAACTGCAATGTCTCTGCATATTTTGTTATTACGAAACTCAAGAGTGTAAATGCAACCGTAGGTAGCACAAACACATGAACTTTTCCATAAGCTTTCTCCTTGATTCTAAATGCCACTACATTGAGTGATGTACAGTTGACATAACTTGTATCCTGAGAAATATGTATTAAATTTAATACTATTTAAACAGTCAGGTAAGGATTTTATATGCATCGTATATATAAGCTTCTAAAGAAAAGTGTTTTCTAGCCTAACATCCTTGCTTTGAATAAAGTAAAAGAGGCTTATGATATCACCTTACTGTCTGTGTGTCTGTGTATCCCCTTTATCAACTTCGGAATATCATGACCGATCTTTATGAAACTTGTTGTGCATATCGCGGCACCTGAGACTATTTCAGCGGTGTACTTAATAAACCATTCTTATCTGTTTATGTGTCGGTATGTGTATCATTGCAAGGCAATGGCTGTGTAAGCACGTTCCCGCGGCAAGGTCAGAATCAAAGCCAGAGTTATGTTCCGACCGACAATGATTCGGCCCGTCTGATTTGGCGTCAAGACCCCACCCGGGGCCCGAGACCAGACTTTTGTTACTCTCAAGAAGTTGCGGGTTTGTTGATATGCGGTGCCATCTCTGATTAGAGGACGGGCCTGTAGTTTGCAATTGCTTCTGGGTCTCGCCAGCGCAGTCATTTTCGGGTCTTAGTCCCGCAGAAGTCCTGACCATACTCCCCCAACCTGGAGTGCCAGGTCCCCATATTTATATCCCCCAGGAAATGGTTGGCCCAGTTTTACACCCATGTAATTATTTCCCTTTTCGTCACCTCCTACGCCTCGCAGAACTAAGGTGAAGGTATTCAAACCCACCTCCAAAGGGGCTAGCGGCAAAAAATACACCAAAAGTAGAAGAATTTTTGACGAGCTCTTTCTTATGCGGTCAGTGTCATATCAAAGTAGAATTTGCTGGTGTCTCTGTATTCTTTTATCCCTTGAGAGGCAATACCTTGGTAAGCACGATCCAGCGGCAACGAATAACTTTCGGAGGCATCAATTTCAATGCAGTCCTTGTCGAATGACAGGGAAGTAGGCGATTTGTTCTTCTCAGAAAATTTTCTCTCATTTTTTCTTTATATATGAATTTATTTTATAACTTTCGAATACGTGCTGATGCAGGCAGTTGAACCCATCAAACGAGTGGAATTTGGGTGCTATTCGTGCTCAAGAAAGTCATAAAGTAAATCTTTGTTTGTAGTTCCCCGGCCGAGGTTCTATTAATTTTGTTCTTACATATAAATGGCAGCATTTCCAGCCTTTTAGTTTATTTATCATAGATGATGTATGAATACTGACTTAAAGAGAATGTAGCAGACAGTGCTCATGGAACATCTAATTGAATTTGCATGGCTTTTTAATAAAAATACAAAAAAACCTTGTTCACCACAGAATTTGGAAGGCGTTATCTGTACTCGAGACCTCAGAGTTTCCACATGCGTCCTTTAAACGAATTCGTATTAGAGTGCATGTATATTCCTTAAACCTAAACGAACTTTATTGTAGCTGCTTTAGTTTCCATCATCACTATAGTTACCAATATTGCCGCAACCCTTAATAATGCTGTGGTTAATAGGCCGTATACTTGCAACGGTTACCATGATTGTTATTAGTTACTAAGGCTAACACACTCCTGAGGGTCGGTCATGGTAGCCGAGCGGTCTAAGGCATGCCGTGATATTTACATAACAAGTCTCATGAAATTTGATACAGGCTTTCAAGGAACATAAAGATTATGTCTCAGAATTTGAGAGGCTGCAATATTGGTATTACTGATGGAAGGGATTTATGATGTACGCCTTTGAGATGCCTTTATGTAGGACGGAGGACTGGAGGCGTCCGAGCAATATTATGGTTTTGTCTCAGCAATTTGAATGGCTGTAATGCTGGTATTACAGATTGGTAGGGGGTTATGAAATGCACCATTGTGATGAGCTCAGGTGGCATGATATGCGTACCAAGTTACATCACGATTGATTCAGGCATTTAAATAACAGCAACAATTTAAGGAGCAGTATTGTCGGCGTGTATGCAGTATCCCGCTCAGATGGCTTCATGTGGCATGTTATAAGTACCGAAATTCGTGAAAATTGGTTTATGCGTACAAGCAATATTACGGTTTTGCTTCAGAAATTTGAGAGCCGTGCTACTGGTATTACTGACAGAAGGGATTACTGAAGTGCGCCTTTGGAATTGGCTCATGTTGCATGATAATTAACAACAAAATATCCAACCGTAATTTGGTTCATGATACTCAACAGCGCACTTTGTGATTTCAGTTAGACATAGTCACTAGTAGCTGACTTAAGCGGCAAGATATTCATACCAGGTTAAACTATAGAATTTCTGTTAGTTTATAGAATATAAGTGTCCGCAGTGGAGCCAAGGTTTGGGAGCATATGCGTTGCGATTTTAAAGAGTTCTGAGCATATACTCCTTCAAAGCATCTTCATTTCAGTGCCAAATTTTGTTAAATTTAAGAGCCAGATGGTCACTAGAAAATACACATCAATAATTCTTGCAGTAAGCTCCATTAATGTAGTAATCTACTAATTAACCATAAGACATATAAATAAATATGATTTTATCATTTAATATGAAAATAACTTAATTTGGGAACAGCGTACTAGCCACACTACTTAATCTATTCACTGAGACCCGGACGATTTTCTTCTTGCGATTCTAAAGACAAAGCGTCCCATAATAATTCCTACAAAGTCCTTCCACTACACCAAAATTAATTTTGAGTGGGAATGGTTGTGGAAGGTTGTCCACCTTGGGGATGTAAATAAATTCAGACTGCCCGAGAGCAGAGATTATACCAGTAGATAAAGTCTCATAATTAGGAACTCTATAATTTATGCATTTTATCTACCGATGTTATTAGGATAGTAAAGGAAGAAGTGTATAATGAGCATCACAAAGTGTACACGGGGGGGAAATGAGGAATAGGTACATTTCTTATGTGATGTTTGAAGTCCTTAGGCTGCGACAGGGAGGATATGAAGCCATACGACGCTAGAAAATTTTATAGATATTTTGAAATATTTGAGGAAAAGACTTGCTGCCCCTTCCTGCAGAAAGAAGAGTGTATGAGGCTACACGGTACTAATCTGAAATGAGAGTAACATACAGCTACACTTCTTTATTGAGAACACTAGATGATGAATGATACTTCGACAATTTAGGTGTAACGGGAACAGAATATTGAAGTATATCTGAGAGAATTGGTAAAGAATGTTGTGACAAGAACAACTGGGAAATACAGGATAAAATAACGAGCTTTTGTAGAAATTTTTATGAACCTGTAGGTTTACTTTCTTGATGACTGCTGCTTACTGGAGTGCGATGCCATAAAGGCCCCAGATTTGCGGAGGAACTTGCTTCACCACTGCTTACTTCCTTGAAGATGGAGGCAGCAGATCACTCGTTGATATTTATC
This sequence comes from Cryptotermes secundus, assembly GCF_002891405.2. Taxonomy (NCBI): domain Eukaryota; kingdom Metazoa; phylum Arthropoda; class Insecta; order Blattodea; family Kalotermitidae; genus Cryptotermes; species Cryptotermes secundus. The sequence continues at coordinate 867,167 of NW_019738352.1, forward strand.
TACCAAACTATATATTTCGTCACATCCTGGAATAAGTAACTTTCTTTGTCATTGCTGTGAGAACCCCAAACCTGACATAAATTTTCTATATATGTATATTAACAGATTCTCACAGAAGACTTCGTGGTCTATTCCTGTTGCTCCCACTTGGAGTATAGGGCATCCGTGAAACGCTCTTTCACTTCGGTTTCTCAATCGTAGATTGGGGATCAGCCCATCACAATGCCCCTACCTAATACAAACACAGAATACAAGCAAATAGACATCCATGCCGTGAGTGGGATTCGAACCCACGATCCCAGTGCTCGAGCTAGAAAAGATATTTCACCCATTAGGCTGCCTGGCCGCTATGATTAGCTCACAGAAAGTTTAGAACCATTAAGTTTGTTGAGAATCTCTAGACTATACAAGCAATAAAGTTAGCCATCGCAATTTCAAATTGTCCCAATATACTGCGGGTTCTCGAATTTCAGTTTTAATTATGTCTATTTATAACTTGTCTTCTAATCTTATAAAATTGTATGTATACTATAGTAGTGCCACAAAGATATGTCATATTGCTGGCATCAATTATCCTACTGTGTAACGTAAAGTCTGCAAAATATCGCAAAATAATCTGTTCTTAATAGTTTCTATCCTGACCGATGGTCGATGTCGGAAGCTCCCAAAATACACATCGAGGTTATTCATAAATTTAACTCATGACATTTACTTTTAGTATTAATGGCATAATAAGCTATCCAGTGTAGCAAATATAATATAGGAATCAAATTACATATTTTGGCCCCTTGGGACCGTACTTAGATGCATAACAATAAACAAAAATTAACATTTCACTTGTGTACCTAAAATTATCGTGCAGATTTACAAGCTGTTAAAACTTATAAAACTTATTCATTATAAACTTTTATTAATCAAATATAATTCATTTGGTCTTGTACGTGGCACACACATACATGCTACACACCTAATGTAATACACTTTATTAAATGTGATGTACTTGATGGCTTATTACTCTAACAACGAAAAATTAGTCTATACACTTTTGGATAATATCATGATCTGTAGACCTACTTGGTGACGAGTGCCGAAGTGATAGGTTCTACGTTAAGTGCTTCAACTTCTATAGCTAATTAATTAACAAATGATATCAAGGTGGCGTCCAATGTTCATATGATGAATCACAGTTGAATCAGTGGGCACAATATGGCTTTTCAAAAATTTCACTGGGTGCATAACCCCGGATCATAAACTTCTTCAGTCCCTTTACCAGTTTACACTAAAAAATTTTATTATTTTCCCTGAAAAAGGAGACAAAAATTTCCTTCGAGACATCAATACCTTTCTAGCAGACTTTGTGGTGCCATATATCACAAGACAACACATTTCCTAATGTGTCCAGTTACAAATGCAGCAGAAGTTCAAAACTGGAAGTAATGGCTGGTACAATATATCTTGGTCCCTTTGCTTTCGTCAGCTCTCCTGGGAATCAAGATTGAACTATCAGGCGTAAGATACGTCTTACGCCTGATAGTTCAATCAGTCACAGAAATCTGCTAGAGAAAAAGACTGGGTAGTTATTCGCCTTACGGGCAGGTTGAGGTGTGCTGAACAATCGTTAAATCTGGTTGTATGAAGCTGCCCGTGAGCGTGTCGATAATGACACATTGTGGCATAATTTATATATATATATATTGCTGTTAGGCCAACAGTCTGTTCCCTATTTCTTTCCTTCATTTGCTATTTTTTTATATCATTCTCCCTTTTCGTCCCTTTCCTTCGATCTTCACCTCTCCCTTGCCTTCTAACCTTCTGATGTATTTCCCTCTTCGTTTGTTCTTTCCGTATTATATTAATTTATTCTTTTATTTTGCTCATTATTTTATTCCTTCTTTCCTCCTTAGTTTCCTTTCTTCTTCCATTTTTTCTTCCTTACTTTCTTCTCGCCTCCTTTCCTCACGTCCTATCCCTATCTTTAATCCTTCTTTTTTGTCGTGTTCTTTCCTTCTTTCCTTAACTCCCTTGCTGTTAATCGCCAGGTGTCCACCACGGAGGTCCGGGTTTAATCCCAGGTAACTCATATGAGATTTATGCTGGACAAAGTGGCACTGAGGCGAATTTTTCTCCGAGCACTTTGGTTTTTCCCGCCGATTCTCATCTCGCCAAACTGCACCATATTCGTTAGTCAGCTAATAATTATCTCGCTAATGGCAGCGTCGTTAAGTAATAAACTTAACAAAATACCACTTTCATTAATTTCTGTTATCTTCATTACTTGCTTCCTTCCTTCTTTCTGGATTATTCTCTTGTTTCATTATTTGCTCGTTTTCTTCCTCTTCTCTTTCTTATTTCACTATTTCGCTTCTCCCCATATTTAATGTGTTATTTGGTTCTTTATTTCTTCTCTCTTCCTTCCTGCCTTTCATTATTTTATCTTTCTTTAGCTCTTTCTATCACTATTTGCTTCTTTCCTCCTTATTTTTCCTCGTCCCTTTCTTTCCTTCCTTACATGCATTTTGCTTCTTCGTTTCCCGCATTTCCTCTACTCCTCCTTTAATTCTTTATTTTCTTCTTCCTTCCTTTCACCGTTCAACTTTTCCATCTTTCTTAATTTTGTATTCTGCTTCTTTCCTCATTTCTATCCTCCTTTTTCCTCCGACATCTGTTCATTTGCTCCTTTAAGAAAGTTTCATTACATAATTTAAAATCTGAATGACATGAGGAATGTGATTGACTAAAATAATAGTAGGGTGCAGGCGGAAGTGGTCGTGTCCAATTTTAATTCATTATTTCAGCACTTGATGTGAAGTATTGAAATACAAGAGAATTATAGTCGGAAATTCCGGTATGTAGGCAGAGATTCGAATCAGGAAGCTCTTGATTACAAAGCAAGTTGTCACGGATACTGTCGCAGTTCTCCGAATTTGTCTGCCTTTGTAATGTATCCTAGGGTTGACTCCGTATCAGGGACTTCGTCGAACAGCGGGCTGGCTATCAGTCGCTCCGGGGAAATCCCTTTAATCGCGAGTGATGTCATGTGGTGTACACTCTGAGTCCCGTTAAGTGGAGGGGATACTTGTGCTGTAATCTGTCACGGACTTATGGAATGTATCCAATACTATATGGAGCTCGCGTCAGATCCCATTAACCGAGTATTAACTGGCCATGGAATGGGAACGTGCTGAGATGAAGTACTTCGTCTGGTGGCGTTTTTCACAGAGAATTGACAACTTCTACCATCTGAGCTTTCCGTTACGCGGTTGAAAGTGATCATAGACTGTTTCAGTTTGCTGCTGTTGGACGGACTGAGAACAGACAGTTGTACTCGATGCTACAGATTACCTGTTCAACGAAAATCGCATTTGTTAACGCCATTCCAAACCGTTTGATTCATTTACCATAATGTGTATTTTGTGTATTTACGTCCTCAATGTTTTACGTTCTTTCTATACTGGTTATTCTATGAATTGTATGCAATTCTATTTTCTCATGGTGATCGATTTATACTCAACTGAGCAAATTTGTGTAGTGGCTTACATTCGAGACATGCTAGACTTGACTCTCGGTTGGGACACATCCTGTAGTGACCGGATTCTTCGTGTTTTCCTTCAATATTCCAAGGAAAATCCCGGATTAATGACACGATTAAGCTAATATATTATCGTTACTAACCATTTTCGCATTCGTTATTTAACAGTTATCCTACCAGTCGAGACTACATTATGAAAACTGGCTCACCTACTTATGTAGTTAATAAAGGAGCTGAGCCCTTCTTGAAGAGCCGCCAATTCTGCAGCCAAACAGAGATATCCCAGCATTTTATAGAAACAGAAGGTTCATTACCGTGTTCATAAGAACCGACCCCTGGTCCCAATCCTGAGCCAGATCAATCCAATCCATACCATCCCATTCTCTCTAAGATCCATTTTAATACTTGTATTGTCCACCCACCTACACCTTAAACTTCCATGTGGCCTCTTTCCTTCTGGCTTTCCCACCAATATCCTATATGCATTAATCGTCTCTCCCATTCGTGCTACATGCCCTGCCCACCTATCCTCCTTGACTTGTTCATTATAATTATACTTGCAGAAGAATGAAAAAAAATATTTTGACGTAAGAGGGAGGAACTAACAGAGAATGGAAATATTGCGCAAGCAATTATATTTTTACTACGAAAAAATAAAGGAGAATGAGATTGGCGTCTGTGCATCATACAAGGCAGAAAAAATAAACTCCATAGCCTGTAGTCTGCAAGAGAATTATACCGACCGAGCGACCGCCACTTGTCGGTGAAGTTAGTGCCAACTTTAGCGGCTAGAGGGTGTCACGTGTTCAGCGCAACGGATCCCACGGCCATTAATCTCGGTTTTCTAGGCCGGAGCCGCTATTTCCTTGAAATAACTCCTCAATTATCCTCACGAGGCTGAGTGGACCCCGTTCCAGACCCACTATTTCTCAGAAAAGCTGGTAGCGCCAGGAATCGAACTCGGACCTCTGGATCTGTAGTCAGGAACTCTGACCATTAAACTACAGAGCCGGTCCAGAAACAATAAAAAGAAAAACGTATAATTCTTAATAGTGAATATAAAAGACTACTTGGAAATCTTGAACCTAAATAGGAGGATAATATTAAGTCGAATCAGAAGGAAGCAGATGTGAATGTGTTACTGGATTCATCTCGTTGAGAAAGAGAATCGTCAGAGGTTTATTGCGAACAAGATTATGAAATTTCTGGTTTCATAAAACGCGAGGAATTTCTTTAGAGTTAAGCAATTGGTAGATTTTCCAGAAATATTCTATTGAATTAGCCAATTAGTTAATTGAAACGTATGTTTTGGAAACTCTGAATTAATAGATCTCTCCTATTTTGCAAAGAATTGCAAGGATTACGAGTTCCCTTCATAAGACTTTCACTACTTCCTGTACCCAACTGAAGTAACTGTTAATTTTAAAATCGAGTTCTTTTGTCAGGAAACTTGGTGGGTTGGTATATCGATGAAGCAACAGCCCTGTTTCCGAAACTTTTCCGATTGGAGTCTCTCTAAACAAAATTCTGAGTTTCTTTTTCACTTTTTTCTCTCAGGTCGGAAAAATTATTGGATAATTGTTTGAAGTAAGCCACGACATTTTCTTCTCATTTCCCTGCAATTCACAATTGTTCTTATATTTGTTGTGGATTTTTTTCGGTGGGACGTAGCATCGAAATTGTAACCATTGAAATTACGAAGGCACTCTCTGCTTTCTTCTTGTTAAGCAAAGTGTTGATAAAATATCGGAATATTTACACTAAAACCTGAAGGAGGAAGTGACAAGTTCTTTTGATTCGTCAATAGTTCATACCACTTCTAGAAAAAAGTAAAGTAAAGCTATCCCTGTAACAGGCTGTGGAGGCCCATAGAGTTGTGAGACGTTGAGGGTCCCACATTTTCTAGGCAATCGGCTCATAGATGGTGGTAAAGTTGTCAGCCTTATGCGTCGGCCGTCCTTTACCTTCAAGAACATTCCAAGAATATTCCTGGCACTCATTTCTATTAGAGGCTGAGTCGACTCCGGGCCCATAGTGCGGCTGGAAGGATTAGGTAAATTGAAAAAATCCACCTCGTCGGTACCCGAACCGGCGACCTTCCGGCTTGTATCATAGTGCCTCAATCAACTACACTACCGCTTGCACAAGCTTATATTTCCCGAATAATATACAAGATGCACAAGACATGCCAATGGGTATGATATCTCTTCATTCAGCATTATAATCTGTGTAACTAAAAAGGCGCCGTTCATGTATACCAATAAACGATTATCATTCTCTTTAAAATATTTTATACATCCAAAGATAAACGATTCTCAGGATTGGAACTGCAGCCCTCACTGCAGCAGTCACCTTTATGAAGATATATGAACTCTTCATAAGACAGAGAAGTGAGACCGCCCTCTTGTATGGAGTGGAAAGCTAGAGGGACTCAGCCCCACGTGTGGTCCCATTCCCTCTCACCTCATATCGCTTCAGGAATTAAAAGATTAAAGTAACTGTGTCCTGTACTAAATTAATTCAGCACCGCGACAGGAGATTACATTCGAGTGATGCCTGCTTCCATTCAGCCCAGAATCTTTTGTTTTCTCTTCTGTTGTATAAAAACGTAAAGATTAAAATACGGAGAATTGTAATTTTTCCTGTAGTTTTGTGCAGGAGTGGGAAACTTGGTTTCTGTCATTGAGGGAACAATATAGATTGAAGGTGTTTGGGAACGGAATTATGATGGGAGGAAAATTCAGGAAAACGCACAATTTTGAGCTTCATAACAGTGTTCCTTGCCGAACATAATCTGAAGCATGATGAGATGGGCAGGGCATGTCCCACGCATGAGAGAGAAAAGAACTCCTGTACAGGCTTTGGTGGGAAAACATAAGGAAAAAGTAAAACTTGAAAGCCTGGATGTAGATGGTATAATAATAATAAAATGGATCTTAGAGAAATTTAATGGTGAATTTAGACTGGATTAATCTAGCTGGAAAAAGAGGCAAATGGCGGGCACTTTGAGCACGGTAATGAACCTTAAATATCCATAGAATTCTGCAGAATTATTCAGTAGCGGAGCGACTGTTGGCTTCTCAAGAAGGACTGTGTTTTTTGGAGCTACTTTGTCAGTTAAGCAGAAGTGACGTGCTAGAGAGCGAAGATATAGCTCCATTCCTTCCTAACCTTCAGCATTATTTGCATGAATAATTTCGCTACACGCCTCGGCTGCTTCGCATGACCTCCTGATATTCATACCAGAAGAGACTTAATTGAGCCCCAGTAATAGTCTGGATAGACGGGCTCCTATTTGGATTCGAACCGCGGTTAGGCTGTAGTCGAGTCGGGGATAGGCCTTATACTGAATGCTTTACCCGACTAAAAGGAGCATAAACTGATATACAGGAAAATTATGACTAAAGACATGTGTTGCTGTGTTTCGGGATTGTCTGCGAGGTCGAGTTATTGTTCCACATCGGTTGGTAAACGTGGCACAGCGACGTCAGGGTTTATTGCTTAGAATAATTATGATACCATATTTATAGTGAGGGCACGCAGCAGCGTGATTGGTTGAGGCACTATGCTACAAGCCGGAAGGTCGCGGGTTCGAGTACCGATGAGGTGGAGTTCTTCAATTTACCTAACCCTTCCAGCCGCACTATGGTCCTGGATTCGACTCAGCCTCTAACAGAATTGAGTACCAGGAATCTTCCTGGGGGGAGGGGTAAAGGGTGGCCAACGCGTAAGGCTGACAAACTCAGTGCCATCTGTGAGCCGATTGTCTAGAGACAATGTTGGCGCCTCGACGTCTCACAAACCTATGGGCCTTCACGGCCAGTTACAGTAATTAAATAGTGCGAAAAAAGCGCTTGGTAGAATAGTTAGTACTTCATATTCAGAGCGGAACAAACCAAGTCATCTCTTCGTTCGTGGAAAGTGAAAAACTAAGGTCAACGAATGGAGGGATCTTTAACAGGGCCACAAAGCTGGCTTTAGAGTGCACTACAATCGACAACGCATACTAAACAACAGCCTCTTCTATCATTCACACTGCTAACAGAATCCAATCTGCTGCTATAAATTATGTATTAACATCACTTCAATTCCGAAGCAATATTAACGTGAATATTTACCACATAAAGCGATCCAAATATTGATGCATATTACACATTGGTCTCCTACTGTAGTTTACGAAACAAAGCAAAATTACGTAGGGGTGAAGCTCAATCAACATACTCACCTTTTCGTCGGTGACGACTGAAAATTCAGGACCAGCCTGTGGATTTGTGTGGCTTATTTTCCGACAGTGTTAGTGGGTCACGCTGATTATATAGCATCAAATCATTGTATGATTAATGAATAACGAATTATAAAGAATGTGGAAGGAACCGGTCATGATCTGGTTTGTGGTTCTGTCCTGGAATTTGCCGGGTGAACCTCAGCAAACCACCAAGAAATTCAGTTAGGAAATTCTGCCCAGAGATGGGAAAGATTCTTTGAATTTGAAGAAAGCAGTCTTCTGGGATTTGGCACCGTGTATATGTGGTGTTAACTGACGTTTCGGAGGAACGTATCGCCTCCATCTTCTTCCATTCTTTGAATTTATTCGTATTCCCACTTTCATAATCCTCCAGAGATGTCAAAGAAGATATCTTGAATACATACGAGTATTATAAAATTGATATCACCAATTAACTGCAAGAGTTTCCAGTTTATGCTCTTGTTGTTGTTGTTGTTGTTGTTGTTATTGGAGAGGGTGAGTTTCCCCATGCACTTAGGCCAGATATTGGTCCATTGTACGTCCCCCTGTGATATTCTACCAGTCTCTACCCTACCGGTACTGGTGGGTGCCATCAGTCCCGACTCAGCCAGCGAGTACAGCCTCTACTGGCTCAGCGGTATCGCGATGCTTCCCCCATCTACCAGAGGCATTAGAGACTACTGTTGGGCGGGAAATGTCCTGAATTTGGCTCAGAGGTCCCCTTGAGACATGAGGTTCTTTTACGTGCCGTAAAGCTACGACACGGGACCCACGGCTTGAAGTCCCTCCCGGAGGACTTGTTACCTGAATTTTTCCGCCCTTAAAAATTCCACGACCTCCACCGGGTTTGAACCCGCGTACCTTGAGTCACGAGGTGGGAACGTTACCCCTAGACTACGAGTTTATGCTCTTAATAAATAGTATTGAATATTACTAAGAATATTTTTGTTAGGTTTGGTATATTAGAATCTATACGTAGCCAATGCGAATAATCGTCAAGATACTCGTAATAGACAAATATCAGTCTATCTCTCCGCATATCTTCTATACTATTTCTCCTAAACGGTTCTCTGTAGAAAATAATGGTAAATATAGAATATGTTTCTCTTGGAAAGGCAACAGCCACAACAATTACTGTTCTATGTTTATATCTAGAAAAGTAATCACATGGTTGCCAAAAATATGTTACATAGGCTATATCAGTTATCCTGTTTCTTCGAAATAGTGCAAGGAAGAAAATAAATTATAAAAATAAGAAACGTTCCTTTTGCTGAACTACCGTGAGAAGAAATAACTGAAGAAAGCAGTCGTCTGGGATTTGGCACCGTGTCAGACTGTCTGCTTTTACCGGTTCCCACGGTCTCTTCGCTTGCAAATTTCTTATATTTTTTCTTCTACCCTGAAGATGGAGGCGATACGTTCCTCCGAAACGTCGGTTAACACCACATATACACGGTGCCAAATCCCAAAAGACTGCTTTCTTCATAGTCACCGCCGTGAAAGCCTCAAATCTTACAAGAAATAACTGACTTCATTTCTGTTTCAGTAAAGCGTCACAGGGTACCCAAAAACTAATAAGACATATTTTATTTTTTTTTCACTACATGAATAAATTACATTTGCTCCGTTCTGCGTGGAAAACCGACAATCTGTGAAATTCGGGTAGAAGTTGCCGTAAAGAATCTTTTGAGAAACTAAAGTTTACACTAGGTTATGAAGTGACGTATTTATATACTCGAATAGTTACAAAAAGTGTACTACAATTTTATGTATGTGAATTTCCAAAGATATATGAGTCGTTTATGTTTCGCAGTATAATTATCTTCAGAGGACTGAAGCCTGACCGACAGGAATCTGGTCTAAAAGTCTAAAGAATTAACTGTGCATGTTCAGGAATCTAGAGGCGCGCTACGTAAATAACCACAACGGAGTAAAAAAGAATCTCTGAAATTCCAGTGCAAATTTTCCTCCACGGACATTATAGTCGATGTTTATTAATTAAGTTCTGAAATATTTCCTTTAATTAAGTTCTTAGGTTAATGTTAACTCCAAATATTTCCTTCCAACCAGCCGATAAAATCCATCTCCCATTCTGGGTTTAGTATGAATGTTGTCACGTGTAGAGTTGTACGCGCGACAAAATTATCTACTTTGGATTATTGAATTTATTGACACATCGGTTATAATATCTTTTAATTACAATTAATACAACACTGTCGTCGATTTCCACAGTTTACAGTTCACCGCTGCACACGCACTAGGATTCTCTGTTTCCATTAATTATCTCCTAGCAACGGATCTCAACACACAAACTATCACTCTCAAATCTCTATGAAGTCTTCTCCTCTTCAACCACTCTGTACTCCTCTGTCCTAATCTGTACTCAATCTTCACAATTCCCGCCCCATTCTTGTTCTTGTACTCACAGTTGCTGAACCTTCCTGGACCTTACTCGAACCTTACCACAGGAAGGCATTTCATTGTCGGTACATTTTTGTTCTTATTCTTGCTGTTGTTTTCACCGTTGTCTCAGTGTCGTCGCCGCTGTTGTTCGCTGCCCCCCCCCCCCCCCCCCGTCGCAGTCCGCGCGTGCCCTGCGCCCCGCGCTGCTTTCTCTCTAACACCANTCGTAGTGACAGCGTGTGACTTTCAGAGCCCTGTTACTATTATCCACAAAGGCAAAATTGTACAAATCCGAATTTATGCTCTTCTTGGTTTCTGGGGTCCTTGCATTTTGTCAACCGTCTGGCCTAGCAGTCGAACCAGTCGGTTAAGAGAATTGTTTCAGAAGATTAATTTTGAATGCGAACCTAATAGACACAGATGAAAATAAGTTGAATATGTGTGGGGGTATTTTCCATTTCATTAATTCTTCTGCGAATTGGTTAATTGGATTACGGATCTGTAATTACGTGTTAAATAGTGTCAGAAGCAGAGCACTTACGCTGCACACTGAGCGTATTCACGTATCGTCCTGTCTCGATCCAGCATGCACCCTTCGCCATAGTGAATTGCGCTATGCAGCAGGGGTGCTTAACTTTTCCCACGAGAATAACATATTTGTGCGATTCCATCATACAATATTTCGTATTCGGAAGGTCATGGATTGAGATCACGGGCGGTTACATTGACTGCAACATTTCGTCGTCTTCCTCAGTCATTTCAGTGTACTTAATCAAGCAGAAACCCCACCTACCATATTCATTGAAGTTCGTTATTAAGAAACATCCCAACATTAAACGCTATACAACTGGTGATAAAGAAAATATCTTAAATACATTATAAAAAATAAAACAAAATACATTTTTACTGTAGATCGGAATTGTCAAATTTTATCGAAATCCGATAAGTGCTTTCAGAAATGAGCCCTTTGAAGTACTCATATAGTACCTCCCCCTTATGGATTCGTTTATATATTTTCTGCAAAGGAGTTAGAAAAGAGCATATAAACATAAAGAAGAATTATACAGTAAATTTTGTTGGTTTCAGCGACCACAGCTGTTGTTTCTTGCTGCAGTGGGACAGAAATAAAATTGCTCCAAATAGAAGATCAAAATGCAATTTGAAGGACCGTGTGTCCACTTTGCAGCTGTGTAGAGGGATCGGTGTGTAATTGGACCGTTGTGTGAATATTAGAGCAGGTATGCAGATAGACACGGACTTGCTTTGAGAAGTATCACTGTCAAGCCAGCTGTTTGATGTAGCACAAAGTGTCCGCCCACTGAATTAGAGGCTTTACTTCGTTAATCGAGCGGATTGTGGGTCCACTCTCATTCTCTTGCAGAATACCTCACGAAGATTCTTCCTGACTCTTCTAACTCCACCAGTTACATTCATATAGATTCAACGCTCTGGAGCTGTACTCGGTTCGAACCTCTCTGGGCTTCTTCCCACCCTTTATAATTACCTCCATGTTACATTCAATTCTCTGTAATATCTAACGCTGGAAAAGCCTTATTGAATAACTTGGAATTAACACCCTCTTCATTTTCATATTCCTACCAATTCACTATAATTCACCCAGCGATCTGTAACCGCAACTATCTATAAATTTTGTGATACGACTATTGAAAGTGGAATAGTCCATTACTAGCCAACGGCCCGCTAACCCACGTTTCGGTGACAAGCTGGAGTAATCTATTGCTGGTCAGCAGTTCTGTAAACGCCGCCTGAAAGCCGAAATAGCAACGACGAGAAACGGAAGTCCATTTGCTAGGCAACGGTTAGGTAAGCACATTCAAATGGCTACAGAAAACAGTAATGACAACTAACTGTTCTAGGTGGTGACTTCTATTCGGCTCTCCCGAATTTGTAAAGGGAGGACACCTGAGAACGCTGAGCAGAGTTCGTTTTTAAGGGATTTCAACGATTCAGTGAGCAAGGATTCTTCGTTCGTCATTCGTCACAGCAGAAGAGAAAAACACTTATAGTCCAGTAAGGAATGAAACGTGTCTTAGACAGTCATTGGTTTTAACCGTCATAATTCGTTGTAATTTTAATAGAGGTGCCAATATATCCAATCACCCAATCCAGTCACGCAAGAACCCCATATGTGACAAATTTTTAATTTAATAATAGAATAGAGGATCATGTGATCATGTTGTGGAAAATTTTAATTTATTGTGGCTTCTGGGTTAACACTTTGCATAATCTGGTACTTAATTACAGAAATTTCGGAGTAAATTTGTTACCATCTGTTGTACCCTGAAGATGGAGCAGCAGTTTCCATCGAAACGTTGTTACGTTTGTACCAGATTACGTATCATCACATATCAAAAAATACCTACCGTAATGAGAATCTCTAATCTCCCACAAAACTAACTGCAAAATTACTCAATTTATGAATCTACAGTAGTCAATGGAAGTTCCTGATCTAGGTCAATAAATTTAAGACGCTTCAAAGTTTATGAGTAACACAAAGTTTCTTACGTAATTCGCAATTTCATGATTGCGCATGCTACTCCAACTCCCTATAATATCTCTAATAAACTGTTACGTGTATATTGATTTTGTGCTATCCCATTACCACGCTGTTCGCAATTCTACCTCTCCATAATTAATTAGAGCAGAATAACAATTTCTCTGTTGTCGAGTTACTGACCAGTCGAAGAGTAACTCTCCGACGCAACATGTCAAGTGCTACAAAACGGAGACAGGATAGATAGAGAAATACCATATTAGATTTGGCTACAGTGTGTTAAATAAAGTATTATACTCGAACAAAGGGAGTTAAGCAAGGATAGATATGCCTCAGGATTAATTGCAGCGGCCCAAAGAAATAAAAAAAAATATGATTCGTGTTTTACACAAAATACTTCCATATAAATGCAGTGTCAATATCAAGGCGATATTATGTCAAAAGTTTGGAGGACCGTTGAATAGTAATTAGAAAAGCATTTTGTAGGATCCGATCATGGCCTATTCGAGCTACTGTTCATGAATTTTCTTGGAGGGACTGAGAAAAACCGAGAAAAACTAAAGTCAGTTTAGCTAGTATCCTAGCCGAAATTCGAAGCAAGTACTTCCGGAATATAATTTTTGCTGCATCTCCATTTTGCTGCAGGTAAGTACTTGATGCACAATAATTAGTGTGTGGCGCGTGTAAGTTCGTAAAACTTCTGACACCAGTGTAGCGTGTCTTGAGTTCGAGTCTCGTTGACCGCGTGTATAAGTCCAATCCCACTTCTGACACCAGTGTAGCGTGTTTTGTGTGTCACGCTACAAATAAATTCACGTAGGTCTCAAATCCCGTAGAACCTTTATTTTTCTTCACACTTACACAATCACACGCTTTACAATCATTTGCTCTTGCAGTGTTACAATTACTGCTTGCTATATCTCGGCAACACTAGACTGTCTTCTATGGCGGATGTTCCAAGACTCTCTTCTTCAACGGCTGGATAAAGACTTGCTGTGCGAATGCATTCAACCCCGCTATATAACCTCGGTCGCTGCTATGCAACGAACCCTCTGTTATAACCATGGAGACTCCTGTTAGAACTACAATAGAGCGATTGTTGTTTCCTATGCAACGGTCTATTCTAGTGTTTCCGTAGAAGTGACTCTTCTGGATTCCCGACACGTTACAATATATTTGTGATGAAATAAATGTGAAATTCGCCCTGTGGCTTTTTGTTTCATTATATACTTAAACACCTAGGCGTGAAGAGGTATGGTGGGGCTACTTTATATATCAACGCATTGTTAACCTTGGAACTGGATGGAGGAAACTCTTAAGCTTCCCGAATCCACGCTTAATGCTAGTGCGGTGGGACTAAGTCGCTTGTACTGCGGCCACTTCTGGCCTAATGTACCAGCCCCAGATGACAGGTGAGGGTGATTGTGGAGCAATTGGTAGAATGAAGATTGGTAGGGAAAACCGAAATACTCGGAGAAAACCTGCCCCAGCGCCCTTTGTCCACCACAAATTCCACTTGACCAGACCCGGGATCGAAACCGGGCCGCCGCGGTGGGAAGCCAGCGACTAACCACTTAGCTATGGCGCGGTCCCCGTCCTCAGCATACACATTCTTGCATTCTTCGCTTTGTTATAACCGATTATAAGACATTCGTACTCATGAAATTTAAATGCCCTCCAATGGTTAAATAGGCCGTCAAGTTCAGAAGTCGAAATCGAGGGATACGCAGACTCACTCAGCCTGGTGATATCATTAACCTATATTTCCCTTAAGAATGGTAAGTTGACCAAAACTGTATGAGTAAGTGGTAAGCAAACAAGTGGCGGTGGAGTCGACTCATGAAACGTCGGAAAGTATACCAAGACAAAGGATGGATACAGCATAATTATTTTCTAAATTTACAGGCCTAATTTCATTCCTTCATGAGAAACATGGGCTACGAATAGATAATATTGTCATGTGCACGAGGTTGACTGACTAATAACTGTGGATTCTATATTTGATGATTAGTTTCATTTGCTGTCTGTATCACACTTACACTCAATTACAAAAGTTCACGCACTTTCTTTGTTCCCTCGTATTCGAGTTCCTCTTCCGACTTTACTTTTGCACCTCTCACTTCACTTCTACACTTCTGACGCAAGTCGAAGTCACATTGCGACTGATGATCAGTCAGTCAGTCAGTCAGTCAGTCAGTCAGTCAGTCAGTCTTGGTGTCGAGCCCCATCCATGGCTCATGACCAGATATTTGTTACTGTTTGACAGTTACGGTCTTGTTTTCTGTGGGGCGCCCTCTCTGACGAGGACGGGTCTGTCTTTTTTATGTGTTGCTGGCCCTCAGCGCAGTGTTTCTCAGGTCTGAGTCCATTGGGACTCGTGACCATATTTTACTGTCTCAGATTTGAGACTTCCTTTTTCGTCGCCTTCTACGCCTCGCAGGGTCACGGTGAACTCTGACTAGTCAAAGTCACAGTCAGAGTCGCAGTCACATTGCAACTGAACTCTCTTTTATATCTGCTTGGCGCACCGAATGTGGGACACTGAGTCGAACAGTTCATGTCTTCGTTGTCACGAAAGCGACCGCTCAGTTGCTGTGAGAACTAACGATGACCTAGCCGTTGTCAGGAAAACGACATCCCTGTTGTGCAGGAAACGTCTGTTCAGAAGTCGCTACCTTGCAATGGATACATATGTCACAATGTTTAATTCTGAAAAGTTAGTTTCCCATTGTTTCGATTTTATAGGGATATGTGGCCGGGATATTGGATGCAAGGTTTACAACTGGCAAAATCAAATATATCATTGATGAAGAGTAAAAACCTCATGGCAGAGATCCATATTGATCCAGTGTGGACAAACAGCAAAATAATGCATTGAAGAGACGGTCTAGTGCTCTATATCACCCCAGAGAATACGTATACATAACCTTCCTAATAAACACAGAATGCATCTCTCATACTCAATTTCCATCACAAAATAATGAAATATGACATGTACGTAATGCACAAGATATGCGCATGTCTGTCGCTAACAATGTTAAAGAAGTGTATATATACATACGGCTTTCCGCGAGAGAATAAAGCCAATAAATAATCAGTAATATGAAATTTCCAAAGATAGGCCCATTGAACGAGGGTGATCATGTATATGTATGCAGTCTTAGTTTCTATTTTCTTCTATACTCATGGAAGTAGTCATTACTCATATAATGGATAGTAATACATTTTTCTAGTAATTTGTGAATATTGTACGGGATGAACTTGCTATGACCATGCAAATATCTAATAGAAATTTTATGAAAATAATGAACTGTAATTTCCTAAACTTCCTTACTGACCCCTAGTATCTAAATTAATTTCAGATAGTGAAATTAATCGATCTAATTACGAACTATCTTACTGATATATGAAAGTCAAAACAGAAATACAAGCGAATAATTGTATTAATAAAAAAGGATATGTTTTAACCCTATTTGTAAATAAAGGAAATGGTTCATTTCGCTCATAAGCGTAAGCATGTCGTTGCTGTTAAGTGCTGAAATATGACGGTGACCAATGCAATTTGTAAAGCCGTGTTTTATGTTAGTTGAGTGGCAGGAAGAGTGGATAGTGGTGATACTTTCGGTATCAGAAACTTTGCAGTCTTCTGTTTCCTTATAATTTAGACTCTGGGAAAGTTATTCAATATGCAGCATGTAAAAATGATTGTACTTTTATTTGATTTTAGTATTGGTGGAGGGAACGGAGAACATCGGCATATAGGCCTGCACTCACTTCCAGAGGCTCGGAAGGCAGCGTCGTTCAGGTAGGAACGTGTACATTATGGTAACTGAGACATGTACTACCGCAGTCAATAATTTCGTGGACTGGCCGCAAAGGGTCGTTGCAGTGCACTGCAACGGATAGGTTGAGGGACGATATGATGCCCTGTTAGTTCATCTCTCGTCATAGCAAGAGACAGTTGTGTACAAACAGTGTAAGCAGAACTACGGCCTCTATTGTATACTTCAGTTACATGCGAGTGGTGGAAATTGAAAATTTGGCAGTTTGAAGATCGGGCAAACATCAAGTTCTGCCAGAAACTAGGCAAATCCCCTAGCGAAATGTTTGGAGTAGGAAGAATTGGCTGTTGCTACACGACAACGCCCATGCACATCGCTCTGTGTCCAAGCAGAACTGTCAAGGCAACAGATCACCGTTTTGCCACACCCTCCGTACTCACCTGATCTCGCACCCTGCGATTTCTTTCTCTTTCACCGCCTGAAAGCAAAGCTACGTGGTCGTAGATTTCAGTCGTCCGAGGAGGTGGTCATTGCCACAAGAGACGCCGTACGTGAATTTCCTGCCGATATGTTTCAGCAATGCTTTCGGTAGCTATATCAACGTTGGCAGACTTGAACAGCGGCCAACGGCAACCACAACCACAGTCCACGAAATTAATGACTGTAGCACGTATGTCACCGGTTGCAAGTTATGGAATAGTCTCAATTGATTCTTGGGTGAGTGAGGAAAGTGAGTTTAAACTTTTCGAAGCAGAATGCTGTTAATCGAGACATCATGAAAGAGTACGGGCGATGAGGTGAGTGTTAAAAATAACGACAAGTATCGAGATACTATTTATACAGTCCTGATAAAATGTACTTTCGTCTACTTTAAGCGTCTAATTTTTATCGCCAATTTCGCATTTAAAAGGCCTCCATATTTCATTTGGTATTTTTGCTTAATTTCGCTGAGTACCACATTAAATTCATTGCGTGCTTCTCATGATCGAGTTCGAAACCTCCAAAGAACCATAACATGTAGGAGAAGGGTCACATGATAAAGACAGTATTGACCTTTAGGAACAAGAAAATTGAGTCTCATTGCTAGTGGGGTGGGACTAAGTACCTTGTATTGCGGCCACTTCTGGCCTATTGTACCAGCCTCATATGATAGGTGAGGGTGATTGTGGAGCAATTGGTGGAATGAAGATTGACAGGGGAAACCGAAGTACTCGGAGAAAACTTGCCCCAGTGCCACTTTGTCCACCACAAATCTCACTTGAACAGACCCGGGATCGAACCCAGACTGCCGCGGTGGGAAGCCAGCGACTAACCACTTGAGCTATGGCGCGGCCAAATTTGAGTTTTTGTCAACCTCTAATATATCCCAATTACGACGATCAATATTAAAAACAACACTAACAGTATAGAACAACTTGCTGCAAATTAGTCAAAATTCGAATTGATAGGAAGCCAATCGTAATATGACCCTCTAAAATGGAATAGTTTCTTGTTACCTTCTTATGAAAAATAAAATTTCAAGTTTTTACCAAAATGTGCAAGAGGGCGGAATTCCAGCTGGAAATTAAGAATGGAGTTTCCTGCCAATCGTCAGGCAATAAAATTGCAAATGGAAATGCTTTAAGAATTTCAGCTAAGTTCAAGCAATCCACAGGCGGCGCGTGCTCAGAAAGAATTTCGTTTGTGACAGTTGTCATATGAGTGACTGACGAACTTATTTCGTTGTGTAAGCAAGTGTCAATATGACTATTAAATTGGGCTTTCCTAGGCACAACTACCACGGCCATGAACCGTATTGAATTTACTCAGAACTTCAAAATGGTTCTGAACCAGAAAAAGAAGATCGTAGATCTCCAGCTGGAAGAATACTTTTCTCTTACGAGAACTGATTGATCTCTCCCAAAAAAAGTGTCGTGGAAAATGTGTGCTTGCCACCAAACTGCTCATGAAAGGTCCAGCCTTTCGACGTTTCGTCCGTGCTCCTCTGATAATCTCTTTATGAAAATATAGCAGTGGTTAATGAACATCCAGCTTACTTGAGCATCGCTGTCGAATTGTTAGCTTTCTTGACAGTAGCTACCTGGAGGTCTCAACGCTAGATATTTCAGTGATTAGTTTAAGGAAAACGGGCTTCTTTCTCTGTTATAAGCGCAGTTTAATTTAGTCCGAATTCCTTCAAGAAACCAAGATCCTAAACAGAAGTGCAAAAGAACATGCTGCGGTTCTAGTGCCATAAACCAGACGCATGTCTCAAGTGTTATAGTTAGGAATTCCGAAGAAATTTCAACCAAATATTTAATGCCATTTAATACAATTCTGTATTCAGATATCTATAAACAGCTATTCATACTACTTCTGCATCACAGTGGACATCTCGATTGGTACCCAACTGTTAGTAAACTCTCCGTTCGAGAACACATTGGCTAAGACCTAGATAGGAACGCGGCCAAACACAAGTATAATGCACACAAGAATACAAAGTAAACTGGGGCGAAGCAAACTCTGCCCATCAAAGAAAGCAGTATACTTCAAATGGGTCCAAAAGAGCGAAGATACGAGAAGTAACACCCTCATCATTACACTCAGATGGTGATTTCGAAGAGCTAATCCTCTTTGAAATTGACCTGTACAGAGTTAACGATGCTGAGTGGCCGTGTTGGAAAAGCTGTTCTCCACCGACAAAAGCGGACGAAAGTGGAAAACCTTCATAAAACGTCACCAGTGATGTCACGGAGTGTGCTCTCAACGGCATGGCTACGAGGAATTAATATTTTCGTTCTTCTTAGTTGGCTAGAATTTCTTAAACTACAATATAATATTAGCAGTGTAAAATATAAATACAAAATATAGGTTTATGTATCATAATATTTAATTTATCTGTAATAAATCAATAAATTTGGAACATTAGTTTCTCCCACAATACCATTCGTTAATAATATCTATAGCTTCCCTGTTGCATGCTTTAGCAGTGAGTGGGTTATTCTCTCATATTTCATTGGCTTGAAATGGACTGCTTTAGTCCATCCTGTGATCAATTTATCTTTTCACATCACAGATGATTCTCTTCCATTTATTGAAAATCGTGGCCGTTTATGGTCAAGGACGTGTAAGCGAAATAGGGAACATTCAGTTATTAATTTCGCACGTCCTGTATTTTATTCACTTCTTATGAAACATAGAATCTAACGTGTTCCGAAAATTCTCAGATGAATATAAAGGTATTACCACCCTGGAATTGTTCATGCAGTTAATTTAAGATTTTATGGGACTACCTCTTTGGAATTCGACCTTTCCAAGATTGGTGCGAAATTAGGCACAAGTTCCTTAACAACCCAAACCACCTAAAAGGTAATTACGGTATATAGGTCAAGTTGGGAGCCGGGATAGCGCAATCTGTAAAGCGACTGGCTACGGGCTGGGCGACCGAAGGGTGGGAGTTCGAGTCCCGGTTGTTAAAAAAAATTCTTCTCCATTTTGTCCAGATCGGATCTGGGGCCCACACAGCCTCTTACCCAAGGCATGCAGTCGGCTCTTTTCCCGGGGGTAAAGCGACGGAGGTATGAAGCTGACCGCACCTCTAACTGGAACCAAAGTAAGGGAAACGTGGGTCTATAAGTCCATTACCCTACGTTTTCATGGTGTAGTATTTAATTAGTTAACCACAGGGAGAACTTCAACTTTTTGGTCTTTTCTTAGCTCTCGCAGGTGGTTTGTGCTGTGCTTGGGATGTATAGCCAGTCTTGATGCTGGCAAAGGTGTCCGGAGATAGGGACTAGCTCTTTAGATTGGGCTCAACCGAATAGGTTTTACCTGAACACAGAGATAGAATCCAGTCTCCGAAACATTGTGTTTTGAAAGATAAACAGGACGGTATTCTTAGATAAAGACAGGACGATGGATAGTGTCCCAAAACATAATATTTGTAAGCCAATAAGAATTAATGACCAGACAGAGCTCTTCGATAGCTCAGGCGGTTAATCGCCGCTTCACACAGTTGACTGGGTTCCACCTCAAAGCATTTCATGTCGAGAATGTGTTGCATGAAATGACGCTGCTACCGGATTTTCTCTGACAGTTTCGATGTTCTCCTGCCAAGTGTCATTCTACCAATACTTCGTACACGTCTAACCCTAGGGTCTCGAGGAGTAGGTCCATGCACAGTACCAAGTCGTATTCCCACTTGTACAACTTCGGTAACTATGCAGCTAAGAGAAGCCAGGCAATCCAAGTAGATGATGAAATTGTGGCAGCTATTAATAACTCACTAAATAGTCATTTAAATTAATTAAATATATGATCTCTGGGGTTTTCTAGCTCCGTAGATTAATACGTTGAGTAAATCCGGCACACTATGTTCTAAACGCCGCGCTAATACTTTGGCGCCGCCTTTGGGAGGGACTTCTTTCTAACCGTTCCCTCTCAACTGTAGGCATGTCGAGTTTGCAGGTTGCTGCTGCGTCCTTCTTAACCACCTCTTCTTCCACTTCTAGTTATTGTCAATGTGGGTAGTATACAGTGTATGGGTTACAGTGTAAGCTGGGCGCCAGTAAGCTTATTATGAAGGCTCACTATTTGGGAAGGAAAAGGGGGATGAACCGGAAACTACAGGTGATATGTACCGGTTTAGCACTAGGGCAATGAGATTCAGTCTCAGGTGTATCCAGGCCTCGCGTTAGCGGGAAGGCAGGCGTGACTAATGCTACACGCTACACACTGGTCAAGGAGCAGTTTCAATATTTCAGTCAGTAACATTGGTTCTTATGCTAATTATTCTGACTCAATATGATTGGTGACTGTTCTGGTAACACACTTCAAAATAATTTTACTTTCAACTTAAACATTTAAACCAAACTTGGAGGGAAACAAATTTGCGGCTGGATCCTTGGCGAGTTATTAAGCGCTTGTTTTAATATATCTAACGAAGCTGTCGTTAGTTCTGTGTGAAAGTGAACAAAGAAATGGAAAGGACACTTAAGGATGCGGTCAGGGCCTACTTTAATAAACTGTACTGGCATTTATCTGGTAGGCCTGAGGAGAACCACGAGTAACCTCAGTCATTACTGTCGATGTTCCAACAGAAATTTGAATGGAGTTCGGAAGCCCCGCCACTTAGGCCAGACCACTAGGTGAGATTACACATCACTGAATACTAGGGCAATAAGAGACTAATTTGTTCATTCATTCGTCAATGTCGCTACGGCCGTTTGTTGCGGTCTGGCCTTACATTCTTTACGCAGACTGTAGGAATTCTTGGGCGAGTGATCAGCCCGGCGCAAGGCCGCTACCTACACAGACATCCATGCCTTGAACGGGATTCGAACCCACGATCCAAGCTTTCGAGAGAGAGGGAAGATAATTGATGCCCTAGACCGCTCGGCCACTGTGATTAGTGAATAGTGAATCCTATCCTGTCCCCGACTTTATCTGCAGCGATTGAGGGAAACCAGGACAATTTCTGTCGTGATAGTCGATTTCTCAGAATACTTAATAGCCATCTCCCTAACAATAGTCACAAAAGTTAGTGATGATTAAAACTTCTCCGTGACATTGCTTCTGAGGCAGAGTTATTAAAGCGTAAAATTTGACGGTTAGAGAGTTCTAGTCAATACAAAATAGCATTCTTAACTCTGTGACGAATTGCTTATTCCTATGAGAGAATTTTTATTTACTTTAACAGAAAGCACGTTGGAATGCATATAGGGTATTGGTGGGAAAGCCGGAAGGAAGGAGACCACTTGGAAGACCTAGACGTAGGTGGGTGGACAATATTAAAATCGATCTTAGAGAGATAAATTGGGATGGTATGGATTGGATTGATGTGGCTCAGGATAGGGACCAGTGGAGGGCTCTGGTATATCTTTAATGAAGCTTCGGTTTCCATAAAATGCTTGGAAGTTCTTGAGTAGCTGAACAAGTGGCAGCTTCTCAGTAAAGGCTCAGCTCCATTAGTGAGTGAGTGAACAGAACGCTTGTTTCGCGTTACACGTGCATGCATGCAGCAGTCGTTGCTTTTGGGCCAACCCCTTCACTCAGCCATAAAATCCCCAGTGAAGGTGAATATAATAAACTGGCTTTACGGTCTAGTTCAAAGTTGACGAAATGGCAGCGCAGGGATAACCAAGCTGCAAGTGGAATACGACTGTATTCCGTGTTTGAAAGTGATAGAGCTCCTTTGGTTTTCACGACTGTCGACAGGACCAAACTTTCATTCAGGCAGCAGTATCATGTCATGAGGTAAAGCGAACTGAACACACACTCACATGCGTGCATTCGTTTTCATTTCAATTGCTTAGCTACATGGCGCCAAGTCATAATATTAATAAATAATTAATTTGGGAGGACATGAAAGGGAACAGTCGTTATCTAACTAAAGGAACTATCCTTTAATTTGCCTGAAACGACTGAAGAGGATAACAACAAGTTTTCAGAATTTTGCCGAGGTTTTGATTCCTAAACCTCCCAAAGAGGAAGCACGAATGCTAGTCACTAGGCCGTGAGGCTCACTGAAGTAATTGTGTTACATAACTGCGGTGTACTGGGTTGCTGTCAAGAGACTGCATATGTATATATGTTAACTTTACAGTTAAGCAAGCCCACGACTGAAATTGAACAGGGTAACTAACGCCTCGGAGCTCAGTCTTCCTTAATACGCCAGGATTTGCTCAGCCACGCGAAGTTCATTACGGCAGTCGCAAGGACCTGCAAAGGCACCTATCATGAGCCAGATTAATTCAATGTACATTTATTCTATTTTTCTTTTCAATTTTGTCTTCCATATACGTGTATATCTTCTTAATGTCATGGTTTCCCACCAATCCTTCTTATGAATTTCTCTTCTATCCCATACGTTTTACCTACTGTATTCATAATGTATTCTATGATTTCGATATTCTAATTGCAGCTGAATGGGGTGAAAAATTGTATACCACCTCAATATTCTCACGAACTAGGGAGTTCCGTGACTAATAATAAAGTGTTCCAGATCTCATGATTCGATTTGTTGACACCTTCATTACAATTAAATTAGATTATCACGGCTCACAAATTGAAAACTCTCACTGCTGCCTGCATCTTGGACCGGTCTCTACTCCTCTACCACTACTTCAATTCACGAATCCACTGCCTTTTATTTCTTCTAGGCGGCCCGCATAGAAGATACCCCGTCTAACAATTACTTGCTCTGTGTTGCTCTATTTGCCTTTGACGCCATATGATACCTTGGCTTACTATATAAGCTGCAACGAGGTCTCAGTTCTTTTGAGACCCGGTGTGAGCCCTGAAACTTAGAAATCAATTAAGATAAGACTCAGACTACCTACTTTCCTGATTGACTTAGGCCCCCTAAGGGTCATCTTACATTGTATAGACGCACTGTCCCCTTCGTCAATCATGTAAAATAATATTTCGTTTTAATCTTCGATAGTAGGATTAAATGGAGACTGCAAAGGCCTTCAGAACATTTATTATAATCTACTCCCTAGTCAGTAGTGAGGGTTTAAGCGCCAAAATTTAGCAAACCCTCCGTAATACCCTGATGAAATCAGTAATGACTTATGCTTGCCACATCTGAGAATTAGTTGCAGACACCTACCCCAAAATTGCAGCGCCTACAGGACAAGGTTCTCCCAACCACTGGAAATTTTCCAAGATGCACACCGGTCCGTAAATTGCACATAGCTTTGAGCCTTCCCTATGTATACGATTATAAAACAAAATTGTGTAGACAACAAGCAGAATACAAAATCATGGGCATGAACGTGTCCGTAGTAGAGGATAAGGCGAAGTCAGGCAGAAAATATGAGAGACTTAAACTTGGCAGTGATCAAGCTTATGATCGTTCAAGTGACCAAGCTGCCATTATAGCATTAGGTACATAAGATAGGCATGATCTGCTTTGCAAAATCAATACTGACGTAGGACTTGTGTATATTGAAAAAGAAAACATTGCAGAAACTTGCTGTGCATGCTGTACGCACACTTGGCGAAAGGCCAAGCATATTCATAGGAGACAAACTCATTTCTCGTCAGAGAGGATGTTACATAAGGAATATAAACGAAGGGTTCAGTTGAAAAAGATTTTCTGGTCGTGGGTCTGAAAGGGCTTGACACCAAGACGAACTGATTGACTGTAAACTTTGAGTGGCCAATACCTGTTACAATTGCAGCGCTTGCAAAACAAGTTTCTCCGCAACACTGGAAAATTTTCAAGGTGCACACCGGTACGCGATTTGCACATGGCTTTCAATTTTCGTATGTATACGAATATATTAAAGGTGTGCAGGTAGCAAACAGAAGTAATACAAAATTATGAGAATGTACATGTTCGCAGCATATGACAAGTTGAAAGCAGGCATATAAGAAGCTTAAACTTGATGATGGACAAGCTTACGACCGTTCAAGCGACTAAGCTGTTGTTGATAAGCGAGATATGCATCATCTGTTTTGCAACTCTGACTCTGACTCTGACTCTGACTCTGAAGCGGTCATCAGTCCTGCGGTACTCGGAACCGAGAATGACTGCGCTGGCGAGGGCAAGCAGCAGCTTAGCTGACTGAATGACTGAAGTGAATTAGTTGCCCTTATGAGATAGTCGTTAGGCAGCCACCATCCCGCGAGGATGCGAGGTTGGAGGCAGAGAAATGTCCATTTTTGGTGTCCGTTTCCTAGCAACGCCTAGTGGATATATAGAACATTTTATGTGTGCTGCAATAAATTGACTTCTAGAGCTCATAGGCCCGTGAAACAGTTATACTTAAGAGCTTTAAGTATTCAGTAAATCCAATTATCAATTCAAACCGCGTGTCTAGTCACTAACACGCGACAATACGTATAAATACTACACTCTATGGGCAGCGTGCTGAGTTTTCTGGTACATATACACGTATGCATACTGACCATTCCGTTTTAAAGGGTGAGCAGCGTGGAATGTAGAATCGCCGATATATCCAGTTATATTAAGGATTTCCGTACTCTTTAAATCGACAGTCTGGCCACCCGTGATATGAAGAAACAACAGGAATATAGCTGTAGACTTTACAGTCACCACCATCCCATTTTCCTTTTCAAGAGCGTCATTTTCCCCTGCAGTTTGTCATATGCTGTTGTCTTGGTAAGTCCTGTTTGTGAACAGGGCTACTTTGCATAAATTCTAGTCCATAAAAATATTATTCTCGTACTCAGGGGCAAGGCAAACACTGGACCACTTCTTAAATTAAACTTATGAATATTTTAGTGAAAGATGAGACTGCTTTATGACTTGTTCTGAGGAGGGTCCTAGTGCAGCACGCATGTACCATCTCGAAAGCATTGTTCCAAACCGCCTATTTTTCGGAATTTTCACTAATAATTTCTAGCCCAATTTCATTTCAATCTCATCCGCTGAAGTCTAACATAAACCCTATATTTTATGAAGCTCAATTGCGAATTTAAAATAGTTTTTAAAAATTAAAAAACTCTGGTATGCAAAACAAATCACAGCTCTTATCAATATTTGATATTTTAGTCTGGTGATGTTTTCCACGTGTTACACGGTCAAGTAAATTCAAAGGAAAGTAGCATACATCTCTTCATACTGTTGCCATCAGTTTAAGCTGGGACTCTGTATAAGGGGGGTACACGGACATAACTTTTTAAATAGGTAAATTGAAGTTATCCCCGTACTTAATTGATTAAGCTTGACGTTATGAATGCATATTAGTGGATATCTATGAAGAAAGCAGTCTTCTGGGATTTGGCACCGTGTATATGTGGTGTTAACCGACGTTTCGGAGGAACGTATAGCCTCCATCTTCAGGGTAGAAGAAAGCAGTCTGCTTTTACCGGTTCTCACGGTCTCTTCGCTTTGCAGATTTCTTATATTTTTTCTTCTACCCTGAAGATGGAGGCGATACGTTCCTCCGAAACGTCGGTTAACACCACATATACACGGTGCCAAATCCCAGAAGACTGCTTTCTTCATAGTCACCGCCGTGAAAGCCTCAAATCTTATATAGTGGATATCTAGTTCTCCCATTCTTGACCTCGGTACTGGATGGAGGTGAGGAGCCAGGACATTAGCCCTGCCACTTTACTCAGGCGGAGGCAGCCTCCGATATCCGTTGTATAGCCGGCCCCAGAGCCGGTCTGCAACATATGAAGAAGGTAAAGAAAAATCTCTCGCCCGGAATTCAAGCCCATTTCCTTGAACTTAAGCCAGTGGTCTAGTCGCTATGCCGACTGGGCTGCCCCGAATCTTCATCCATTCCATCAAACATTCACAAATCGCACCGCAGTTAGACGATATATAATATAACCAAGAGAACAGAATAGAATCAGAAATCGAACATTGAAAGGCACATACATATAGGTCTAGATTTAGCGTCGTTTACAAGGCTACGGTCAAATTATTTCCCTGGAAAATTAGACACATCTAAATTTAGAGAAAATCTACTTTCAGACAAGGAAACATTGAACACACATGCTTTAGTGTTCTGCAAGAAGGCAAAGAAGAAATAAAGAACCAGTTCAGTTGAGAGTTTAGAGTCCAACTGTGAAGAAAAAGTTAGTTGCAAGAGTGCGGCTGTGACGAGAAGACTTTATGTGCATCGTAGTTACAGTGGGGACTGCTATAATTTCTTTTTCTGTGGCGCTACAGCCCCAATTTGGGCCTAGGCCTACCTCCATGAAACTCTCTATTTCACTTCGGTTTACTATATCTTACACATTCGGTAGGACTCCTTGGACGAGTGATCAGCTCGTCGCAAGGCCTCTACCTGTACACAAACACAGAAAAACGCACACCAACATCCATGCCCTGAGTGGGATTCGAAACCACGATCCCGGCTTCCGAGCGAGTGAAGACAGTACATGCCTTAGACCGCTCGGCTACCGTGACCGGCAGACTGCTATAATTACAGTGTTAAAATCCGTTGCCAAAATATGACTAGTGAAGCCGGAGAAGACTTAGCGTGTACTAGTGACTTGTAAAATGTGGAGATCAACCATAGCGTTAAAATTACTTGTAGTTCCCTGTAGTGTGTATAATTGGTCAATAAATCCAACATCAAATCCATACCCCGTCTATAGTCACCCTTGAATCGTGACAGTATTGAAGTAAGAGACAGACTTTTCGGTCCCAATTATGAGAAACAGCCACATGAAGGTCGCGGGTTCGATTCCACATGAGGTGAATTTCTCTTTCCATTTATCTAATCCTTCCAGCCGCACTATAGCCCTAGTGTCGACTCAGCCTGTAACAGAAATTAGTACCACGAATCTTCCTGGGTGGGGGAGGGGTAAAAGGCGACCTGCACGTAAGGCTGACAACTTTACCGCCATCTATGAGCTGATTGTCTAGAAAGTGTGGGAACCTCGACGTCTCTCAACCCTATGGGCCTCCACGGCATGTTACAAGGATACCTTTACTTTTCCCTTTTACCAGAGCATTAACATCACCAGGGGCACGCGGCAGCGTAGTTGGTTGAGGCATTGTGCTACAAGCCGGAAGAGCGAAGGTTTGAATTCCGATCAGGTGGATATTTTCAATTGACCTAATCCTTCCAGCCGCACTATGGCCCTGGGGTACACTCAGCCTCTAACAGAAATGAGTACCAGGAATCTTCCTGGGGTGCAATGGGCTACCGGAGCGTAAGGCTGACAACCTTACCACCATTTGTGAGTCCATTGTCTAGAAAATGTGGGCGCCTCAACGATCACTCAACGATCACCGCAACTTCCCTTAAAAAGTAAAATATTTTTGTTGAATTTTACCCACGAGTAATATTTATTTTTCAGAATTTTCTTTATACTGGCAAGTAATGCAAGGGAATTTGAGTTAAACTATAAGAGATGGCAAGTTAATCATATATTTATGGTTACCTGCACATTCATCATCATCAGTAATCTGTCAGACGACAGGTCCACAGTCTCTTCCAAAACAATTCTTCCACTTAATGCGATCTAGAGCTTTCTCCTTCAAATAACAGTATCCTCTTCTATTCCCAAGGTCATCCAGCATCTTCTTACGTCTTCTTCCTCGTCTTCTTGTCACTTCTATCCTCCCCTCTATCTTTCCTTCAATAACTTCTTTTAGAAGGCAGTTTCTGCGTAAAACATGACCAATCCAACTAGCCTTCCGTTTTCTTATTTCGTGTAGGATATTCCTCTGCTCACTGACCTGCACATTATCCCAGTATATTTACAAATTAGTGCAGAAACAAATGACGGAATAACCAGGAAGACATAACGCCAAAAAGACTAGGAAGGAAGGTAATAAGGAAGCCTCTGCATTCGTAAGCAAGAATACCTTGCGTTAAGCGAAAAGTGAAGTTGAATCCGTCCCTGGGAACCACACCATTAAGGATAAGAGAAGCACGGAATAAGACTTCACATATTGCAGTCTCGTTAATGGAAGGATGCCTGATTTCTTCTGCGAAGGAGGAGAACCTCATCGCTTTCAGATGTGTTTTAAAGTTTTTCATTGTTTGTTATTGTACCCAGAAATTCATTTCAAGTTTACATGGGATATATCACATTTACTTGTTACTTCTTTTACGGTTAAGTAGATTGTAAATTAGCAAAAATAATAATAAAAAAAAGTTTACATGGATCTGCGTGGAATTCTATCCTGAAACATTTGAATCCAGCCAACATTCTCACACCCTAATGAGTCTTAGTATACGAGTAATTATATTTCTTTCGTTACTCTTAGTGAGGTGAGACTGAGCCCACTTGGTTCCGCTGCCCCAGTTACCCATTGTACCAGCTCCAGATGATATAGTGTATGAGGGTGATTGTGGAGCAATTGGTGCAATGAAGATTGGCAGGGAAACCGAAGTCGTCGGAGAAAACTTACCCCAGTACCACTTTGTCAACCATAAATACAAGATACATGACCTGGGTTCGAAATCAGGCCGCCGGATTGCAAGCCAACGATTACTAGCCTGAGCTACGGCAAGGCCTACGTCTCAGTATACCGAGAATGTTAGCTCAAGTGATAACAATTTTTTCTCTTTTTTTTTCCCTTGGCACTACAGCCCCAGTGGGCCTAGGCCTACGTCCATGAACTTCTCCGTTCACTTCTTTTTTTCTAAATATAACAAATTCGGTAGGACTCCTTGGGCGGGTGATCAGCTAGTCGCAAGGCCTCTACCTGTAGACAAACACAGAAGAACGCATACAAACATCCATGCCCTGAGTGGGATTGGAACCCACCATCCCGGCTTCCGAGCGAGCGAAGACAGTGCATGACTTAGACCGCTCGGCTACCGTGACCGACCAAGTGATAACAATAACCCTTTAAAATTCATTATACCTTATCAGACACTATATAATCTGAGCGCTTTTTATTGTAAACTACAGATAAATAACGCATTTTTTTCTATTTATGCACTTTTTACCCCAACTATTCCAACAGTTCAAATTATGTAGCTTCTTGAACCTGCAGCTACGCTCTACTTCTTCGGTGAAAGAGATACTGAATAATCCCTCGGAACGTCAGGTTCGGGCTTCACAGGTTGTTAACTGCAAGTAGAGGGAACTTAGAAGAGTTCAAGGGGTAAATATAACGCAGTGTGCCAGGTGGGTGTTGTAAGTATTTGGGAAAGGGGTCTGTGATTCAGTTGTCATTCTCTTCGTGGTTGCCTCCCACTGGGGATTAGCGGGTGAAGGGGTGCGGGGAGAAGGGTGCATACACGCGGTTGCGCCTGACGAGATGAAAGTCAGACTAGCTCTTTCTCCTCAGCAGTCTGCCAGTACCAAGCTTCCTGTGTCGAGGTATCGGCAATCCATGCTCTC
The DNA here is from genome assembly GCF_002891405.2 of Cryptotermes secundus. NCBI lineage: Eukaryota > Metazoa > Arthropoda > Insecta > Blattodea > Kalotermitidae > Cryptotermes > Cryptotermes secundus. The sequence continues at coordinate 897,415 of NW_019738352.1, forward strand.
TCCGATCCCGAATCAGCCACGAGTTGTCACGCTCGCGTGTGTACCTGTTTAATTGGTCATACGAATTGTGTTTCTTGGTGCATAACGCGGAAAGGCTCTTCCGCAGAACAGAGTGGAATCTCACATATTGGGGACTGAAGAACCAAGACTTGCATCGTCAGAGTTTGTTACAGTGAGTAAAATGGGTACCATTGCTTTTTTCGTATTGTCATGGATTGTGCGCTATTCAGTTTGTTTGTTGATGACGATTTTATTGGTACTTCTGAAGATTTGCGATTTATATGGCAATATTTTATTATATGTATTCAGCACATATAAAACGGTGTTTATTGTGTTAATGACATCACATCTATAGAAGCAAGCGAAAATCTAGTATATTTTATATAGAGTAAGCATTTAAACTCATTTGCATGCCTCTTTCTGACCCGCGTATACGTACAGTCACTCCCACACTTTACTTACTGTACGTACAGTATATACGTGTATAATCATGTATAACATAAACATAGTTTATTGAAGAAATAGAGCGTTTTGATCCTACATGATGGTTTACTACAACTTGGAATACTTATATGTTCCAAATATAGTACTTGCGATTTTGCAGTGGTCATTAGCATTGCTAATTAGCTTCATATAAACATTTGTTTCTCATGGTAGTTGTTGTTGTTGGTTGTTAGTGTCTCGAACTATATCGCGTCGAATGGTAAAATGATTGCTGAATAATAAACTGAAAATAATTTGGTAAAGGCGGCTGTAGCCGAGCTAATGTTCCGTTAGATATCTTTAAGGACTTTGAAGAACCAAGGAAAATCCCAAGAAAACTAGTGTTCCAGAGGAACTGGGACACGGTACCCCCAGAATACGAGTCTAGATACGAAGCGCTACTTCAGTCTCTTCGACATGTATGTTGTTGAAAAATTAATGTAACAAACATATACTTTGCACCACACACAAACAAATATATATGTGCTGTATCTTGTCAGATATAATTCTCATACTGTGGTTTTTTGAATTCTGACACTGCAGTCTCGAAAGGTTGAGCTAACGAGGATATACTGTCTTGTGATTCTTGCGTTTGGAAGAATAAAATACGTTGGCTTTAGCACACGCAAGACAGCAGAGTATCATATTTAGAACCTCGTCACAATTTTTCAAATATAATTATGCCGAAAGGAACTGAACTTACAAATTTTACATATAAATTACTTTCATATTTGCGTTCTCTGCTGTATTTTGTATATAAACTACTTTTGAGAAATTTGGTTCATTTAGATTTTATTTTCGTACCAAGTTCTTTCATTGGAATGATAAAAGACCTAAATTTAATCCATTCCTGAAGGTTAGTGATGACTGAAACAACAAATGTCAACAAAATTTCGTTATTAGTCTTGAAAATGTTGCATGCGGGATGGAACAGGTTAGCTTAGCAGTAACGCTGTAAGTGCTCAATCCGAATCTTGCCTGGAAATGTATTTACTGTTGTTGCGGTTTTCGATTCTACCCTACAGCATGTATGTTCGGTCCCTTGATTGGTCAACGGCCGCTAAATTCCAAATCGTTTTCCTCATCCTATTTTTCAATGCTGTACAGTCTAACCACTGAAAGTGCCAAAAAATAAACTACAAAACACACATGCTAACTTACGGACAGAGGGTCGCAACTTCATCATTATGATTTCATTTTATCTGCTTCATACTAAGGCATAACAGGACTAAACTGTGGATAAACCTACAATGAGAGAAACTGGTCTCTAATATTGTAAGATTTGAGGCTTTCACGGCGGTGACTATGAAGAATGCAGTCTTCTGGGATTTGGCACCGTGTACATGTGGTGTTAACCGACGTTTCGGAGGAACGTATCGCCTCCATCTTCAGGGTAGAAGAAAAAGTATAAGAAATCTGCAAGCGACAAGACNTCAATTCTGAGAATTACTGTTTTCACAATGATTTAATAAAGATTTTTAAATGTATATAGTATTGTATATTCACGAGACGAATATAAATACATCATGTTGTTTTAGCATATACGCCTTTGATAAAATACCACATCGCTTTATTTCGCTCTCTGTGTGGAGGAAACAACGTAAATGCTACATGGCCTGAACTGGATTTGAGCTTTTGTCTTGATGTATCAATAACTTGGTTGAAATACGCCCCGTATTTTGTGATAACAACATTGAGGTCCCAGTTGTGGAAAGCGATAGATTTAGCTGATGTAGTTCTCGTATTTTTATCACGTCTTCTTTAATTCCTCCGTTCGAATCCTTAAGAATTACGGAAATCAAACTTACCAAATTTAAGACTCAGTTCTCAGTTTCATGTGTTCTGCATATTTTTAATTCATTAGTAAGCAATAAAAATAAATAAGCCATTAAGTCCAAGGGGGATTATCTTCAAATTTTCATGCATTGCATAAACGAAGATTGTTCTTTAAACGAGTTAGATTAAGACGCTTATTATTAATTCGAACTAAGTCCAAGTTCAAAAGGGATATCATTAATGAGAAAGAAGGCGATAGATTAGATTCTAAATGGTTATGACAGTGGTGTATAATATTCAGAATTATTGGGTTCTTGGACCTTGTCCATCGTCCGGTGCTCTAGAAACTAGAAAACACAATGTTTCGTTTATGGGATCTGATTCCTTCCTCAGGTGAGGGTTAGAAAACACCCACTCTATTGCGTTCCTTAGAAAGAACTAGCCTCAATTACAGGACTGTGGATGATCTGTTATGATCTGTTCTTTCCCCTGCGACAGGATGAGAAGCAGATAAATACGGAGCTTCGAGGAAATGGTGATTGAAAGGGGAAATGCAAAGAACCCTTATATATGCATCTTCACCATCGGTTTCTCCACCGCAAATCCTATATGAACAACGTTCTAATTGAACACAAGTCTCCCCAGTAAGAAACCTTAGCTGTAACACAGCCGACTCTGGGGGTTAAAAAAGATAATTGGATAGTTAATTCTTCTGGAAAACACAGCTTGTTAACTCTTAGTCCTACCCTACCAACGAAATGCATCGATTGCACAGGCTTGTTCTGGTCTTGGCTAACGCAAGGCAGAGGCAAAGTTCTGGAAACTCCGACTTTACTACCAAAGACTACTATTGCTTGTGCCAAGACTTCGCAGTCACATCTGCGCCTGCCTCAGGAATTACATTCCCTTGCAGTTTCCGACGGGGTTATATTTGCTTCCATATATTCAAAGAGCATATAGTTATCAGTACACTAGGGTATTCTCTGCATCTCTCGAAACTTCATGAAAATGTTAGAACATTAGTATAATAATCTATTTCTTCCATTATGGGGACTTGAGAATAATTTTGTTATTATGAAACCCATATCCACTTCTTTATTTATATATTTACTGTTCATTTGACGCCCGTCTCAGTACCCCAGGCTCTCATATGCAGCATCGAAATGTAGGACCCGTTGTAAGTAACGGATCCGAAATGTGAAGCAGAGCTATCGCAGAATGAATCGAGATACTTTCTAGGCATTTCCCTGGAGCTACTGAGGAAAGCCGCAAAGCTCCTGCCATCACAGTTGCTTTCCGTTCTCCAAGATGAAGCACAATAGATCACTGAAGGTCGTGATGCAAGGGCCGAGAAGGGCCACCCCTTATACATTCATTCATTCTCCAAGATAGGACCCCAGGGCACCAAGCAGAAGTGGCGCACACGATAAGGAGTGATTACTTTCTAAAAGCAGCAAGACGCAGGTGTCTTGTAGCACTCATACTTAAACATGAAGACACCGATTATGTATTCGAGAACGGGACTAGGGACACAGTCCGAGATTCTCACGGGTTGTCTCACTATTTTCACGAAAATAAGGTTTATTAATTAAAATATAACAGAAATGCTTCATTACACATCTTCAGCTAAGCAACAGCAGTCATTATCATTTAAATCAGATTTCAAAAAAATGTCTGCAAGCAAATGTAAAGTGGATGTAGCATCTGAGTTATTCTTCATGATTTATGTATTATTATTGAAAGACATATACTTTAATGCAAAGAAGTACAATCACGCTCCAGCCCTGATTAAGTCTCTACAAATGCGAGGCTACGTTCTATGAAGTTAGCATGAAATATTCTTTCGGCCCACGTAATTTTGAAAGGAATACTTTTTCAAGTTTACCCAGTTGAAGAGACAAAGCAGTAGCTTCTTCTGATCAGCAGGGGCTAAAAGATTAATCTTTGAACTTACATTTTACTTTAAAATCGGTTTATCATAATCCGTTTATGAAGAGGGCACCATAAAATGTTACCGAATGGGAGTTTGAGGACAAACAAACGAAGGGCCATAATCCTTTTCTTCCCCCATTAAACTCTTTTGAACAAGGGGAGTTCTCTCGTTGAGATAACTTCATAGGCCAGCGTTAGGAAATACTTATGAACTATTAAGCCACTAGTATTTACGGAATTATGTATTATTCGTGGATATAAGATCCAGAATATATAATAATTACTTACATATTTATATTTTTGAAATGTAGCAAGGCCATACACATTTCCTTCATCAGTACAAAAAAGGTGGCAGACTTTATTCGGATTTATTTGTTGGTGAACTTCACTGCTGTAATGTAAAACCTTACTTCAGATCACGAGAGTGAAAAGGATGTACATATATAATTAACTGAAGAATTAAAGTGCTTCAACACGTCTGGCATTATATGCAACATAAACTTGAATACATGCGTTTATAAAACGTAGTAGGCATAGTTCGTATATTTTCTGTATTCATTTCATTAATCATTTTACACTGGGCAATATTTAAATTCGATTATGCGGGCATAGACCTAAATATTCTCTTGGTAAATATTTGATAAAGGAAAGCACTGAATTTTGCAAAATGTTAAAAATAAACGTCGATTGTTACTTCAATTTGAAATAATCAGTGAATTTATTTAGGTATCTATTTTTAAATTTTGCATGAATTTTGCGATTTAAATACTTAATCTCTTTTCGAACTTTAAAAAAGGCGACAAATTGAAGCAAATCATGAAGGATAATCAACAGAATATTCATTGAAGTTGTTTATTTATAGGGAATAAATTTATAATTTTTGTTATGGAATAAAAAGGCAAAGCCATCCCTGTAACAGGCCTTCAAGGCTCATAGCGTCACGTCGAGGCTCCTACATCTTCTCTAGACAGCCGGCTCACAGATGGCGGTGAGTTTGTTAGACTCACGCGCCGTCCGCCCTTTACCCCTCAGACAGTTTCTTCATACTCATTTCTATTAGAGGCTAAGTCGACCCCAGGGCCATAGTGCGGCTGGGAGGATTAGGTGAATTGAAAATATCCACCTCATCGGGACTCGAGCCCGCTACCTTCCGGCTTGTAGCATAGCCCCGCAACCAACTACACTACCGAGTTTATAGAATATTTATATTAAAGATTCATTCGTTCTTTATTTCGAAAATTGTACAAAATTATTTCAGAGATTTGAATTTTACAATTTGATTAATAGATCAATAATGTTTGATATCTTTTCCTATGTAGTTTATTTATGGTTTTGTATTCTTATTCCACTGTACAATATCCAGCAAACCACGTATCGTTACTAGCATATGTGATGTTATCAGGACGAATTCTTTCTTTTTTATCGAAAAATGAGTAGGAAAATAACATGCATTCTGGCAAACATCCGCAATATATTTTCCCTCCCTCTGCCCGGTATATAGCCAACCTTACGCAGTGTTCCTGTCTTCAGCCGGCCGACTTCTCCATTGTTCTGTTCCACGTTTGTATTTGTATTTATATTCTTTTCCTTAATCTTACGTAATCCAATCATAACGTTCCTAGCTGATCCGAAGGAGTAACATATGTAAGCTGTGTCATAACTTGGCGTCAGGGTGGAACAGTAATATCTTTTGTAAAATCAGAATTATTACTGTGAATGATAGTAATCACTGATTAAAACTTTACAGTATACAGTTGTATAATTGTCATCGTCAGGAAATGTTTCTTCCTCTGCTTTCTTTGATACAGCATTAATAAGCCTCGGCCTGACGCTAATCAGTCTACGAGTGTATACTTAAATTTTGTTCCATTGTTTTTCTGCAACTTTGGCTGTTATCTCAATATCCGATTGGCTCAGATCTCGACAGTGAAGTCCGCAAAATTGCCGGTAGAATGAAGATAAACTTTTACCTCCGCCGAGATGTGATTACTTCACCCACGTTATGTTCTTCCGCTGTCGAAATAGGCTTCACTTTGTAATGTCTGCATTCGTAGATGCTTTCCTGCTAGACACTCTGTATATATTGTTGCCAAAAGCATAAAATATTTCGTGATTACTGCCTTCTGCAATGTATTGCCATTTTATTTTGTAAATAAGGACCAATATATGGAGGAGCATGATGTATATAGCTATGAATGTAGACTTTGCAAAACCGAAAATTAATGCATCAGGTTTATCAGGAAAGTGGTACTTATATTGAAGAGGAATATACATATTTCCTTCAGTTTCAAACCGACAAACTCCGTGGTAGAATAATAGATAAATGAACAATAACAGATAATATGAAATGTAATTAATTTAGTTGCTTCGACATTTTCGTTTTCCCATGAATATTTTTATTTTCCCCGTATAATTGTGTTCAGCTGTGCATTATTTTAAATGTTGCAAAATGTAATAAATAGACTAAACCTCCGATATAAGTAGTTCCCATCCCTTACTGAAGTTACCGCCTACAGCCCTTCTTACCCTCGTTTCATTCATCGCTTAACATTAGATCACGATTTTACAGATAACGTGCTCTATAAATATTGAAATGTTGTTCCCTACAATGATCAAGACTGGCCTTAAATACAGATCTCTCACTGACTGTCTGTAACTGTTGACAATTTCTTCAGTGTAATTACAAGCCTTAGAGCTCGACAGATACAAAACTACAGGCAATATATCCCCTTTTACTGTCTCGGACTATGGTGTCCCACTTTTCGCACATCATTCTTTCTGCCATAACCTGTTAGCTCCAGAGTATGGTGGCAGCGTAGTTAGTTGAGGCACTATGCTATAAGCCGGAAGATCGCGGGTTCGAAACCAAATGAGGTCATTGAATTTTTCAATTTACATAATCTTTCCGCCCGCACTATGGCCCTGAGGTCGACTCAGCCTCTAACAGAAATGTGTACCAGAAATCTTCCTGGGGGGGGGGTAAAAGGCGGCCGGCGCTTAAGGCTGCCAACCTCACCGGCATCTGTGTCCCGATGTGAGAGCCTCGACGTCTCGCAACCCTATGGGACTTCACGGCCTATTAAACGGATAGCTTTACTTTTTCAGGGGCATATTGTCGTGTTTAAATTGACTGTCTTTCCAGCTGGCTGTAGTATTTGCTATGCAGACGGTTTCTAGTTCCACTCATACTTGTGTACAGGCATTACTATATAAGCGCAATTGTGATTATTTCGTACATGTTTATACGAGGATTGTGATATGAAATTGCAACTGTAATTTTAACTTTCCTTGTACACGTACTGCTTAATTCTAATCGAAATGTTCTCTAAGAGTACTTAGCGTCTATCGAAATCCTAGTCCAAGAAGGTTACTAAATATTGATGCAATTAACTGTAAGGATAAAACTAGAATCCATGGGTATCGTGACATAGAATTTCTTTATAGAATATATTCAATAGGCCATAGGTTCATAGTTTGTTGATGTAATCCGGTTTTTGCAAGTCATACGCCGATCTCAGCAGTTAATAGTTCCCAGCCTATGGTCGGCAGGGAGACACATCTGCCATTATTTGTTCTTACGTAATGTGGAACTACCACAACAATATTTTAAAATAAAAACCCATAAAATTCCACTTAAATTTCAGTTAATATCTAATAACTATTATGTTGATTCATACTTCTGTCTTGCATGATTTCAGTTCCTGACAAAGCACTCAGAAATGAAGAAAGAAATGTCCACGTTACTATTGTTCAGACTGTTAACTATTGCCTGCCCATTACATGTAGGTCATAAGGAAGGGTTAGCAACACAATGTCTCCAGTTACTGCTTATAAACCTTAATGCGATCTTGTTATGCGTCTTCATGTTCCTATAGCAATATTCTGTGAAGCGAATTGTGGCTGAATTGTGTATAGAAAGTGTTTTTCATCTTATCAGGGCCAGAAGAGTCGTCCACTCATCGTTGTAAATATATTCCTCCGGTTTATGGAAAGTATGAAGAAAAGTCGAAACAGATTAAATAGGCCTGTAATCTAATAGCACTTACCGAGACATAGAGTGTGCTTAGACATGAAGCTATCGAATATAGGAATTGACTGCTGAAAGCTCATATGTTTCAAGGATATATGTCCTCATTTTCCTGAAATATTCTCTTTTCTTTAATTTGCTTATCCCTAATAAAGGGAGTCATATGATCACAAAATTAAAATATATAAACCTTTAAGAAAAGAAGTTGAAATATGTAAGGTGATTTGGAATATGCAATTTCTAGATTCGTGCTTTAAAATCTTATCTGTCCTGGGGAAAATATTTGCACACGAGAGAAATATAATAGCAGGAATACGGATGGAATGAATAGTTCTTCACAATATGTATTCTGCAGCGGATATTACGGTGATCAGGAAGAATGGGATTATATAAGCGGGACATGTAGCACGCACGGAAGAAATTGGAAATGTAAAGAACAGTTTTGTCGGAAAGTATCAAAACACAATTTTGGAGTCACATACTTAAATGCGAGGATACCACTGAGGAAAGGAATATTGTGACGGTGTGACCTTGATTGAACGAGGTTGAATTTGGTCAGAATAGAATTCATGTTCCATAAAAGGAGATGAGTTTCTTTACCAGCGATGTGACAGTCGCAACAATCACACACTCATCAGTGACTGTGATCACTTTAGTTAAAAATTAATTTGTAATTACTTAAAAGAAAGTGACAGTAATTTTCTTGAAGAAATAAACCTGCCCTATAATGGCGGTTGAATAATAATTCAAAATTTAATTCTGATGTGAAAGATAGTATCGCAACTTATCAGCTCCTAAGTTTCTAAACCTTCGGGGCTACTCATAGCCGAGCTCAAAGTGTAGTGTGAAATCGTTATCAAAGGGGACACGAAAGTCGGCTATCCGGACAAGTTATTCATGGTTGTCTTCAGTTCCTCCAAGTAAATGCCGAAATGGTTCCTAAACTTAGGATACGACCGCTTCCTTTGAGATTATTTCCTATTTATTTTTCACTAACCATACTGTCATTCTATTCTATAAGTTCTCAGTTACTAGCCACGTCGTTAAACAAGCTTTACACAATTACATAAAATACTGAAGACTTGGGTACCTCTGAAAAATAAAATTTGAGCACTAACGTCCACCAGTACGGATGCAGACACAGCACAATCCAGATATGTCTTGGCGACATCTTCGAAATTTCAGGAGGAAAATCGTAAGATTTACGGGTATGAGGGATTACTGTGTGTCAGTGAAAGGCATGTAATACATTGCTAGCCTTCAGCATGTTCACTGACGTCCAGGAGGCTTCGTTCTGACTAATCTTCTTAAGTGTATGCAGTTTGATATTAGGATAACGAAAATAATATTTCAAATGGAGGATGTAACAGGAGGCTGAAATATTCTGTACTATAACGAAATTCCTAATTTATATCAGTTTACTAACATTTTTAGCTAACTAACTACATAAAGACGAGACATTCTTGGCAAGCCAACAGTCTCCAGCTGCTCAACGATTTCCGAACATTTTATGGAACCCAAAGTGTCATTGCAGTATTAAAAAGAACCCACAACTCTTCTTTATCCTGAGCCAGACGAATCCAGACAAAATCCCTTATAGCGTTTCTGTAAGATCCATTTTACTGTGTTGTTAATAATTTTATTGTTCTTTCTACGTCTAGGCCTCCTTAGGGTTCTCTTTCATCCTGTTTTCCCATCAAACCCCACCCCTGTATGCATTTATATTCTCTATCACTTGTGGTGTTCTGGTAGTCAACATAACAATTGAAAATAAACCAGTCTGATTTTTTACATTGGTTTTATTTTATAACTGCTACATATTTCGGTCCGTACTCAGGAACATCTTCAAGTAGTTTATTAAATACGTCTCACGTTATTAAATTATCCTAATATGGATCCATAAATCATTGCAATCTTAATACATATACCTTGTAATTAATACTAAAATCATTCTAATTTTAAATTTTGAAAATGTAAAAAAAAAAACTCGTCGTTAGAATGTAAAATTTTCTGTTATCTATCGCGTACTGTGGGTGGTGGTTATTATCCGGGGCTCGCTATTGTGTTTATATGTTTTGATGCTATTAACGTATAATATTATTATTATTAGTTTTCAGTTTTTATACATGTTTCTTCTTATCTTCTTGAATATGATTTTGTGCTTGATTTTTCTCCTTAGAGTGTATTGTATACCTCTTGTCAAATGGACGTTTATTTATTTGACAAAAGTCCACACAAGACGTACACAACACATGCTAAAGAAAAAGTACTCAATCACAACGGTATATTCAAGAAGTCCACTCCCTGGCTATCACTCCCTATCACTGGCTGTCAAGTCAAGGCCAGTCCAGTAAATTTATGCCGGTCCTCGCCAACACAGTCATTCTTGGTCTGGTCATATAACCTCGGCGCGGAGAGCATAAAACTTTTTAACAATGTTTTTAATGTTATGGTGGTCGTTACCCAGCAATGAACAGGCATTCTTACAGGTTTACCTAGCCGTTACCTAGCAACGGCTGTCTCAGTTATCTTGTCACTACATCTTCCGTTATCGAAACTTAAGATCATGCAGTGAACATCTGTGAGAAGGCTGTGCTTCTTAAATTGCTATACTGTACGGATGGAAGCATTAGGCTACCCTCAAATTTTGTGGTCACGTACCAAGTTATACAGCTTCACTTCAATGGGACTGGTTTAGCAAATGCGTTCTGGACTTGCATTTCTGAAATCCTCGTTTCAAGTCTCGGTCAGAATACTGGATATTTTAAACAAGTTCTCCCGTTGTTTTCCCGGTATAGTATTTCGATTAGACCACCAGTGTATCCTTCCAAATTCTGTCCTACTATTCAGTCGTCTCTCGCCCTGCAATTTCGCGCCATATAATCTAAACACTGGCTAGATCGTTAAAAGCCAAAAAAGTACAAGTCTTCGAAACCCAGAATCCCATAATCCTGACTGGAACAATAGTCTTTGCATAAATTTTACAGCTGAATATATGTGGGTAAATAAACTAGGGAACAAATATAAAATGAAATTGTGATTTTCTTTCATCAAGAGATCAAATTCCCATTTATAAGTGTCTGTGCCATTAAGGATTAGAACACGAGGAGTTGGAAGATCGCTAAAAACGTGACATGCATTCTTAATGTACCAGCTTAAAAACTGGCATAAGTAAATTGCTACAAATATGTGTGTTACTACCCTAATTCACAGAATTTTATACTCAAACGTTAGAAACTTAGAATGTATATTTCCAGTCAGTAGAATATAAATCCAGTATTATTACTGGAATTTGCAATAGCACTACATGATTTTGTTTGTAAATTGCTGTCTCTTCTGTTACATTTTATATTTGTTTCATAACAGCGAGTTAATTCAATTTTGTCGAACTTTGCGTCAACTTAAACTCAGATACGTATTTTACTACAATATTTTCAACTTTGTATAACATGCACTTGTTCTTGTAATTCATTGCGAAACAAAATGGCGAAACAAGGGATAAGTTGAAGAAAGCAGTCTTCTGGGATGTGACGCCGTGTAGATGTGTTAAACCGACGTTTCGGAGGAACATATCGCCTCCATCTTCAGGGTAGAAGGAAACAAAAGTAAGAAAATCTGCATGCGAAGAGACAGTGAGAACAGGTGCAAGCAGACTCATGTTGGAAATAAACTCAGCTATATGAGAGCAGGGAAGGAAGGGACAGGTCTACATGGGAAATCAGTGGAGAAGGGAGGGGCCTGGGGGGGGGCAGGTGCAAGCAGTCTTCTTCTTTCATAGTCACCGCCGTGAAAACCTCAAATCTTACAAGGGATAAGTTGTTACAGCTATCTGGGAGTTAGGTGTGACTCTGTAACAGTCTGCCCCGTATTTCATTTTGTACATATGACAAATATGAGAAGTAAGACGAAGAAAACCAAAAGAGGCACCGCCCATAAAGAAAGGTATGGGGAGACGGCAAAGGAGTTTTTGTTTAAGCTTTCAATCTAAGGAAACCATTCGCTAAGTACGCAGTGAATGTTGTGAAGCTATAGAAATTTAGCTTAAGGCTTGGAAACGGGAGTTGAAGTAAGTTTCATATAAAACAATTTTATAATTCAGGTTACAAACGAGAATTAGCCTTACGAAATTTAAATCCTTGTGGTATGGGTTCACAGTCCGAATTAAATGACGCCATCTGATTAAAACTTTTGCCCTTTAGTAAGACTGCTTGAACCATAGCGATAGTGGAAACACACCAGTTTCTGTACTTCATAGCCATAAATACGTCTCCCCTAAAGAGAAGTCGCATATCAGATCATGACCCCCCCCCCCTTCATCCATAGGGATTGAACTCAGGGATCTCAGGTTAGTGAACCGTTTGTGTCGGATTGCTTGCAAGTACTTTGAAAATTGTTTATTGGTAACAGCTTAAGTAAGGGTGGATAACAGGAGATGATTTAATGCATACTAATATTACGACATATAAACCTATATTTTTTTTCTACTGACCAATCATTCTCCAGCTTCCTAATAAAATGGAGTTGTGTTTTGTATTTCCAAATTCATACTACACACAAACTGAAACCCTTATACACGCCAAATTACGCACGTGTCACGAAGTTTGCGAACAGCGCCTCTGACGCATGGTTAAGAAGACATCGCGACAAACTGCTTTCCGTCCACAGTGAACCAATCGCCGCCAAATAACACACAAACACATTATCAAGCTTGAATTTTTGATAAAAATGAATATGGTCGTTTAACACACATAAGTTACTGACGAGTTTAATCTCACATTCTGAAAATTCAAATTCGAATTTGGATTTTAATATTTAACCTTAAACATAGGTCGATCATATTCAGAGAACAGTCCGCACAATGTAAGCCATTTTGACATCAAACCCTTTCCAAAACTGGAGAGCGTAGAGAGAATCGCAGGCAGAAACTAGGGGTGGGTGCTGTTTTGCATTAGGGGCTGATATAGTGGCACCAAAAAAACCAGTTAAATTCAATAGGTCATTCAGTGACAGCCAAGAGAAGTCACAAAACTTGAATAAATGAAAAAGAATGTTCGAATAATTGACTTTTCTTACGAGGAAGATGAATCTTTTTGTACTGATTGCGCCTCTACGAAGTGGCTTTAGTGTATTGCGTGGAACAAGTGGGCTCACGAACCAACCTCACGCCCGCTTCGGCGAATCCTGTTCCAGCCACTGCAAGTCTGATGATAATACAGACGTTTTCACGTATGTAGAGCGATGTGATGAGGTGAATTTAAGGGCTTGGATAACGATATGTGTCCTTAATAAATAACTGTAATTCCAAAATCTGTTTTTTTGTTCTTCGTAATCTCAGATGCAGCATAAACGTTTAATTCAAATATGGTAAATGTAATCACAATAGAAACGTTTATATTAATACGAGTACATACTTAAAGGTCCCTTTGCATGCCTGTGTGAGTGTGATGTAACAATCACTTGCATGCAGCATAACAACGTATTCCGCAGTGGAGCATACCGTCACGTTGTGCGTAGACATAAATAAATGAAAACATGAATTAAAATTTAATTGTGTAGGTCATATGAAAAATATAACTTTAAAGACTAGTGATGTCACTCATATTGTACATTGGTATTATTTTATGCGTACAGTATTCGCATAGAAAAAACAAAAGAAAAAAAATATTTGTATCTAGCCCTGATCTCCTCTGTTAACAGACACAATTCACACTACAGTTTATGAAAGAGCGGAGGATTAGGAGCATAAAATATCAATAACGAAGTAAAATGTATTTACTTAATTTTAACTAAATTCAGCAAAAATTTTGACCTACGTATTTTTACCAAGTTTTAGCAGCATTTTAGAACAAGGAGCTAAAATAAACAGTACAGCTCTGTAACTATGTGAGAAGTGTACCTGATGAAGACCATTTAATTTCCACTCCTATTGTAGGAAAGAAATTGTATATTATAACACAACAGAATGCATGAAATGAAGAGACTATAATACGTCATGATGTAACACACGACCTTTCTACGAATACAAGAAGTTGCACTTCCAAGGCTTCCCTTATAGGTTAAGTAATCAGAATAAAATGAAACAAATGAAACAAAACAAAAAATCAATAAACCACGTGAATAGAGTGACTAAGGAATACCGAAATAATTTCTAAGTTACAAACCAGAAAGACTTCGATAACGGGGATGACCTTCGAAAATATGGGACGAACATAATAAATCGGAAGAGGCTCTCTTGGCCTATACCGTGTAGTGAAGAACAAGAAGAAGAAGAAGAAGAATCATTTCTGGAATGCATGTATGATGCAAACAATAATAGAACTGAACAACTAATTCTCGGCTAGCCTTCCAGATAAGAGACAGAGGAAATATATTTCTAGCCACTTGTTCGATTAGTAATTCGCATGGAGATCTGTTTTGTCCACCATAGCAGGTCCCCTGAACTGGGCTTAGCACTGTCTAACCCACATGGCACATGAATCGAAACAGACGGCAGAGGAACTCGTATGGTGATCTTGTTTGAGGAGTAATGCAGATATCTGCTGAAATTATATGACGTGAATAAGCCTTTGTTCTGTTTGTACATACGGAGCCGATTGTAATTATCGACGGACACGTGCTGAGTCAGCACAATAACTTTACAACCTACACAATCCGATCCAAAAATAGTCCATATTGGCCGTCTGCTAATTGAGTTCTGCCTCATGGTTCGTGTGGATAGTATTTTTTATTTTGCAATCTAGTCCCTCATCCACGGAAAATGGGTCCATTGTATTGCCTCCACTCCTCCTACAAGTATAAGTTGCACACTTACGAGAACACCATGTTCTTTATAAGTGTCTGCGTATCTGTCCGTGTGCCTCAAAATTTAACGTTTTGGCAATTTAAACGATTTTCACAAAACTTGATTTGAATATTGTCAGGTATGAGAGGTTTGTGCGACATATATATCGGGTTCTGGATTGGATTTATTTGCACTTCTTTGTAATTACTGTGAATTACAACAACTCACAATTAATGACTGTCTCAGACTCGCTTCATTCCTTACTGGACTACGAGTGTCTTCTCTTCCATTGACTGATTTGGTTCTGATTTACGAGTCGGTCACTTCTTCAGCTTCCGTTGTCCGCTGGTTAACACTCCACAGCTGAACACTCAACTCTCATACGAATGACGATTGCCGAACGAAGCCTCACGGCTCACCCTCACGATGAGTCTGAGTCTGAGTCTTATGTTGAGACCGACGGTCAGTCGGCCAGTCATTCTTGGAATGAAGCACCCATCTGGGGCTTACAACCTGTTTTTCATCACTGTCAGACAGTTGCGTGTTTGTTAATGTGGAGCGCTCTCTCTGAAGAGAAGACGGGTCTGTTGCTTACAATTGCTCCTTGCCTCGCCATCGCAGACGTTCACGGGTCTGAGTACCATGGGACTCGAGACCATATTTTAAGCTCTCAGATTCGAGACTCCCCTTTTTGTCACTTCCTACGACTTGCAGAGCCACAACTCCACACGGGATACTCTCACGAATGAACTGAACCCTTTCATAACTTCGAGCTCAACTGAATATAAGCCACTGTGTCTTACAGTTCCTACGTTATTCTGTTTTTCTATGTTTATTCGTTGCCACGGGAACGTGCCTACCTAACCATTGTCCAGCAATGGATTATTCAGGAATTTTTTCACGGAAACGTATGTTAGCCGTTGGTTAACAATGGACAATTCCGGCTTTCAGGCGTAATGCCACAGTATTATAGCACGGAGACTCTCGGCATCTTGAGTGTTAGTTCCATACAATGAATGATAACAATGGGTCTGATGTGTAAATAAGTTAAACTGGAGTGACACGCCACTCACTTTAGGACCCTAATTGAGTTCCACAAATGTTTTCGAAAAGTATGCAATTTTGATAAAGGAATCTCATGTATACTGAGAAGTAACAAAGTCAGGAATTGTAAGCTTTACGACGTTCCAAATCTTTAAGATTTTAAACGAGATATTCAACTCGGACAAAACCTCTGGTTCCTGATGTACGTACTTAAATGTAAAAGCAAAATAAAGTAAAATGTGATTATAATGCTGCTTTTGCTGCTGCTAATGAAAACAATTCAGTTCTTTATTTATTTCCATGCTGAGCTCAACAGCCAATGACCAATTACAGAGTCACCACGAATACAACCAACATCAATAAGTCAAAACAGAACGAAAAAGAGAAGAGAGATAAAGCACAAAAAAAGGGATCAGCTAAGGCGTTTGACACTCAAACTTTATGTGTATCTACAAACTGCATTTGCAGCAGTGGCGGAAGGAACAACTCAAAGTCTTGAAGTCACGTGTGTTCGAGTGGCAATACGAGTGCCGACTGTTTCGAGGACAGAAGGGAAAAATTTAGTACCTGTAAAGATATTTATTAAAAGCAAAGCGTCGAAATGATGAAACTTGTTATGCAGTGTCTCTAAATTTAATTTTTACAATTGTTATAATGATATTCAACAGCTTGAAAAAGTTTGTGGCAAAGGGCTGCAAATTGTGTTTATATAGCCTACGCTCAAGTTTATTTGAGTCGACGATGATGATGATGATGATGAAAACAAGAATATAGGCCTATATCTGTAGGGCAAGAAATCTACAAATAGGGAAGTGGTGTTAAAGGTTTCGTTTTGAAGTTCTTGTTCCTATTTTCTAAAGAAATGAACTCTCGATTTAAGGGTTAGCGTAAGGAGCCGGAATAGCGTAGTCGGTATAGCGACTGGGCTACGGGATGGACGACAGAAGGTTCGGAGTTCGAGTCCCGGTAGGATCAAGAATTTTCTCTTCACTTCGTCCAGACCCGCACTGGGATCCACCTAACCTCCTGTCCAAGAGGTATCGGGGGCTTTTGCCCCAGGGAGTAAAGCTGTAGGTGCTTGAAACTGACCACTCATCTCCAGCTAGTGCTGAAGTCAAGACAATGTGGATCCATATATCCACTCCCCCATACGCTTTCTTGGTGTAGTGCTTATTTAGTTAAACACAGGGACCATTTTACCCTGGTTTGCATTTGAGAAGACGTGGATTTGTATCTCGGCTCCGGTATCTGTCATCCTGAGCTTTTCATAGTTTATTTGGGTCCTACCGCCTGTTGGGACATGGGATGATAAGATGAAGACCACATCCTCATGCGGCAGAGTGCTTTTTAGGTGTAAGTCTCCCAGCTCTGCTACTTACGGAACCCGGAAAGTTCACAGCCATGTTCGTATGAGCCTGCAATTAGGTGCTACGCTGAGCTGTATGAGTTCAGTCCAATTCTTGATTCTCTGTTCCCTGCAGGGTTTGGATCGAACTTTTGCATGAATTGCTCGTCTCTCTGATAGATGTAATTCATCACACAATTTCATGCTTCAGGCTGTCGAGTGAGGCTGCAAATATTTAAGCTCTTTTTTTGTATTTTTTCATAATTATTTTACGTCTTCTCTCTTGGGTCCAAATATTCATCTCAGCATTTCAGTCCTAAAATACCGTCAGTGTTTACCTTTTGGGGTGTAAGACCAGTTTTGAGCACTATGACAAGGAATTCAAGTATAATTCGTAACTCCTAATTTCCTCTTAATTATTCATATATCTATACTTATATATCAGATACTATTATTACTGCTATTTTACTTCTGAAGATGTATTTCTTCATAGCAATTCTGCCTGCATTAATTTTGTCAGATGTAACATCAAAATTGTCGCATCATCACCATGTTTGCAGTTTTTGACGCACAAATTTTCCTAATACATACCAAATTGCTTATCTTTATGTCTATTTAACCAAGGTCTTTAGAAAAGTTTTGCATGTCTGACATATTTTCATTTTACATCCGATTTTTTCGAAAGTCTCATGCTTGGGCCCCATCTTATTGCCGCTTATGTCTTTTCAGTATCAGATATTCGCACTCCCACCATGTTGTTTTCACTCACAGGGAATTCGAGTATGCTCCCGGAGTGGACTCAGCCACATAAGTCATTCGAACATTCGCGAAAAACAGTTATGAAAGAAAAGTTATTTAATATTTAGGTAAAAGTTAAGCTAAAGTTGTTCCTGTGCTTCACTAATTAAGCACTATATCTTGAAGGCTTATGAGGGAGTGGATGTGTAGATCCACGTTTTCTTGACCTCGGTACTAGTTGGAGGTGAGTGGTCGGCTTCAGGCCCCGGCCGCTTTACCCCAGGAGAAAGAGTCCTGGGTGGGCCCCAGAGCCGGTGTGGACGATGTGGAGAAGAGAAAGTATTTGGCCCTACCGGGACTCGAAGTCCGACCCCTCTGTCGTCCGGCCCGTAGCCAATCGCTATACCGACTACTCCATCCAGAATTTAGGTAAGATTATATAATTATTTTTTCCTGCGACATTGCCGTTAGGTCATACAAAATCGTCTGACTCACAGTCACTGATCGAATCCCAGCAAGAGCAGCAATGGGATTCACGGTGTTCCTCCCTTATCTCCTGATACAGACTGTACCAGGAAACAAACGTATACCTCCTCCTTCAAATTTTCGCATACCGATCAATGCGATAGTCTTCTCATCTCATTCGAAACATTACGTCTAGCTTTCAAATAACAGAAGGAAATAACATGGAAATCGATGATCTGAATACTGCGATAAATAACTTTGTTACTTATAGAGAAAAATAAGTAAAGTTATCCCTGTAACATACCGTGTAGGTCCATAGGTTTGTGAGACGTCGAGGCTCAGCTCACAGATGTCGTTGAGGCTGTCAGCCTTACGCGCCCACTGCCCTTTACCCCCAGAAAGATTCCTGGTACTCATATATGTTAGATGCCGGGTCAACACCAGCCACAGTGCGGCTGGAAGGATTAGGTCAATTGAAAATTTCAATGACCTCATCGGAAATCGAACCCACGGCCTTCCGGCTTGTAGCATAGTACCTCAACTACGCTACTGCATGCCCCCTTACTTATAGAGAGTCGTTAAATAAATGAAAAATTATAACCCGTGGAACCAACTGCCTACTTGAATTTGGACTTTCTTGCAAATTTGTTTACTTAAATGCGTAAAATTATTCCGCAGTAAGTTTGTTTCCATGTAATCTTCTTCCCCGAAACATATCTGTGGTAGTGCTGTGTTTAAAGCACTGCGAACCCAATAATAAGCCATGCTTGACTGTGTTAATTTGATTAATAGTGAGGACAGAGTGAAATTACGTACCTTGTAATTGCCTGTGCTAGTATATAGCTTGTTCATGGTGCTGGGTAATTAGTGCTACTGCTCGACCTGTATGATTAGTATACTGAGTAGACACAACAAGGAAAGGTTCACACGCAACGAAAAATGTAGCTGTAGTTGCTGTAGCACTGTCTTGGCAATGATGTCTCTAATACGAATGTGGCGGGATTCGAACGTGTAATACATGCACATTTAAAATTTATTTTCATTTATTTGTTTTAATCAGCAATCAGAATATACATTCTATAAGCTAATGTTATGGCTGTTTATGACTTGATAAGGAGTCGTCCAGCCGTGAATCCTCAGTAATTCAAATCAGGTCAGTTGGCCAGTTTCGTTTGAGTCGTCTGTTGTCGTCTCTTGTCGATAGCTTCTTTAGGAGTGCGTTTTTATGAGTTATGATTTTGTTGTGATGTCTGTTGCTTTCTTGTTGGATGACGTCTTGTACGGGAGATATACCGAGATCGGTGTGGAGAGTTGCGTTGGAGACATACCGTGGTGCGTCGACTATCACTCGTAGGATCTTTGATTGGCTCCTTTGAATTATTGCTATATTAGATTTGCTGGCGCAGCCCCTTAATTCCAGGCCGTACGTCCAAATATGTATGATCATAGTCTTATAGATCAGAATTTTATTTCCAACTGTTAGATTTGATTCACATTTAAGATGTATGAAGATACGAGGAAGAGGGAAGTAAGAAAGAAGAATAGAAATGGATGAGAGAAGGGAATGCTATGGGGGGAGGAAGAAGATCATATTATTAGAAAATTCCTAGTCTCATCATTATAGCAAGAAGAGTATTGTCACGTTTTAGGGGTGTGACTATAGACGGGGTTTTGGGTTATTGGATTTATTGACCACTTACAGGCCACTATTATTATTATTATTATTATTATTATTATTATTATTATTATTAGAGGGGGTGGGTTTCCCCATGCACCGCGACCAGTTTGATCTATTCTACGTCCCCCTGTGATATTCTATCAGTCTCTATACCCTACCGGTACTGGTGCGTACCATCAGTCCCGACTCAGCCAGCGAGTTCGGCCTCTACTGGATCAGCGGTATCTAGATGCTTCCCCCGTCTACCAGAGGCGTTAGAGACTATTGTTGGGCGGGAAATGTCCTTACAAATTTGGCTCAGAGGTCTCCTTGAGACATGAGGTTCTTTTACGTGCCGTAAAGCTACGACACGGGACCCACGGCTTAAAGTCCCTCCCGGAGGACTTACTTACAGGCCATACTACAAGCAACAATAACACTATTGCTATTTCCACACTTTAAAGTTAACTGTTACGCACGCTAGTGTGCATAGTCTGTTACAGTCTCTACTGTCCGTTTCCTGGAAACCGATTTATGACAGTCTCACTGAATTACACATATAGCCACACACAAGCAACCAACTCTTTCCTTCACAGCCCCCCATACAGAACTGAACTCTCAACTGAACTCTGTACTACTCCTATCCATAACGACTTAGTGTCCTTGATTCACGTCTTCTCAGCTACGCCTGGCTCCGTCTGTCTGCTCGGTCATTCTGGAACCTCTTACAATTCCTCGCCACGGACCACATAGAAAACCTATTTAATTCTTATATTGCAACGAATTTGCCTAGCAACGAGTTATAATGATGTATTCTCTATTGTCTGTTCGTTGCTGCGAGAATGTTTACGGGGTCGTTGCCTAACAACGATGACTTTCATCTCTTTTTATAGAAACGGCCCATGTATCAAATATGTAAAGTTATGTACGGGAAGGGAACGTACAATTGGCGCATTTGTCTCAAATAATGAAAACTGTGAAACACAGCGAACGAGACATTCAGTGTAAGGCAGATAGTACAGTATTCTGGAGATTACAATTTCTAGGTTCAGGCAGTACAAAAGGAGAAAAAACAATCTTAGTCTGACCTACGAGTCAGGGTTCAATCTCCAACGACGTTTTTCTCTGTATGGCTAGCGACAAATCGCCACTGCACGTGTAACACCTTCAGAACCGCTTAATGGAGTTCACTAACGCCACTGCGCAGCTCTGCTAAAATGTGTTGACAAATCTGACTTGTTTCCAATCGGATAGTAATAATGTACACCCTGTCTGTTTGCAGACATACGTGCGTTTCTACGCGCATGCCAAGAGCGGCTAATTTCGGGGAGAATTTGTAGGGAACAAAAATTTTCCACGTTTCGAAATAATGGAACATGGATTCTCACACCGTTGTTTGGTTGACTTTCAACGAACTACATGGAGCAAATTCCCAGACTATAGAACTCTTCATAATCAGAATAATTCACAACAGTTTTGTCAGTATTTGTCGTGGTTGAAAAGCTTTTGCGCTTAATCAAAAGCTATCAAGATGCTGATATTTACCAAGCAGTTCCTAGGGCGCATGCGTAGCTTGTCACCAAGCTCCAGTCCTTGTGATTACGGACCAACTTAACGTCGTCAAACGTACATTGTCACACCTCTCTCCCTCTGACTTGTTGACAATCTGTACTAAGGTTATACACGCATAAAGAACTATCCTGCATGGTCAGAGATAATAGTGTTAGATTGCTCATCTCAGTAACCATAAATTTCTGATATATTCTGCATTCTATTATCTGTGACTCGCTCCAACACTTCAAATTGCATGTCCTGCTCAGCTTGCAAAATAACGACACTTTCTTGTTTCAGATAGTAGCGGTGCAGCCCCCGCGCTGCATGGCACATCGTAAACTCTGATTGGTGTTCTCAAGTTGGTAAAACACAGTGAACCGTATCTGGATTGGTCCCACGTCATACTCGCACTCAGTTGGTGTTGTCGTTAACAAATATATCGTCATAATATTCGTAAAACTAAAATTTTAAACACTTTTACTTGGCGGTTACAGCAACCAGATAACACATTTTTTCTTATGAAAAAGTTAATTAGTTCCGTCCAGTGTGACTACTTAAGATCGTTTTTTATTATTTCAATTATTCATGCCCTTACATGTTTTGGTCTTCAGAGACCATCTTCAGAGGGACACCTTTACATCAGTACAGTTAAAAGCCACTATTACAGTACATGTTCTGAAAGTTAAAAAATATATAAATAATATAAGGACATGCATAACTGAAATAAGAAAAATAAATCTTAACCAGTCACACTGGACGGAACTAATTAACTTTTTCTTAATATTATTGGTGTGACGGACCAGAATGAAACAAATCAAATACATATTTTCTTCCTCTTCCTTCTCACTTTGGAGCATAGGGCTGATTTCTCAGTTTCATTAATAAATTTACAGACGGTAGGACTCCTTGGACGTGTGATCAGCTCGTCTCAAGGCCTCTACCTAGACACAGGACAACATGGACACAGAATAGACGCATACACACACGGAATATCCATGCCTTGTGTGGGATTCGAACCCACGATCCCGACTTCAGAGCGAACGGAAACAGTGCATGCCTTAGACCACTCGGCTACCATGACCGGCAGATAACACATTAAGTCGATAAAATAAGCAGTTGTCAGTGTATTTTATTCGTGCCTCAGTCAAGACTGAATATTTTGTACGTCGTGGTTCTCACTCCCCTTTTGCAGGTGCTGAAAGCGTTCTCATACTTAGGAAACTTCCGAGTTACCGCGGGAAGCCTAAATTCCTGGAGGAGTTATTAATATACGCGAAGACAAGAGGAACTGACTGCTGGCTTGTATAAGTCGCGTCATCACACTTTGTAGTAAGGGCGTGTGGTTCTTGCTATGTTGTGTTGTAGCGTACAGCTAATGGAATACCAAGAATGGGAACTACACAGCACATAAACGCGTGAAATTATTCCTTACTTTAATAACGAATTTTATATAATAGGGGAGAATAATTACTCAAAACACTTCAATATGTACTATAATTGAGTATTATGTGTAATGGTGTTATTTTTACAGAGATCATAAAACGTAGCTTCATGATATGGCAACTCATACATCGTATTCCCTATGTCTTTCCGTTCACAGTGATGCATGAGCGCAAGTATAATTTTGGGGCCTCTAGCCAAGAAGCTCTAATCCACACACACACACACACACAAACCCATGGTCGTTAGAACACAAGCTCAGAAACCTTCTGGCGAATAAGCTACACGGGGCTCATTACTGAGGGAACCTTTACAAAATGACAATATTTCCATTAATTTCTGATACAGAGCGTAACTGAAAGGTGGGGACTAACTTTTGGCACGAATTCGACATACAATAAAGTCAATAGTAACATTTGTCCGGAAACATTTTATGTTATGAGCAGAGCCCGGATTTTGATGACCTAAAAATATAAAAAAAAAAATTACCCATAAAATGACAGAAAAATCCATAAAAATGGAATAAAAGTTAAAAACCAACGTAAAATATATAATGTCATGGAAAATCTACTAATTGTTTTAAAATGTATTTTTAATCTTTATTAACACTGTGAACTCATCTGTACTCTTTTAAGTTCTTCCTCGTTTTTATGTTGAGAACTAAGCAATATTTGATTGAATTTGAAGCTAAATGTTTCAATACAATTTTTTCTACCGCGTTGAAATGCTTATCAAATGTACATAAACGGTGTGTATTCCAATATTTAAGTCTAAATTCATTCAGAGTTGCAATAGATGACAGTCAACATGCGGAGATTCTCGAAGATGAGTGAACGCCTATTGTCTGACAGCACATTCTTGTACTTGGAGAAACTCCTTTCCGCATCTGCAGACAAAATGGGCGCGTACTTGAAGTGTACCAAATCACTAGCAGTAAGTTCTTCTTCAATACTGAAAGAGCTGAAGGACTTTCCTACAGAATTCCAGAAATGCTGCATAATGTTTCATAACCTGAGTTTTTATCCAGAACATGTTTCATTTTTCTTGACACAATTTTACCAATGTCCCCTGACACTCTCTCTCAAAATCACTGCCTAGTTATTTTCACCAGAGCCAGCGAATCTTCTAGCGTTGCTCCTTTCTCCTGTAAGCATCATTCGTCACTGTATGCAGTGCATGAGCTAGGCAAGTAATGTGCACCAATTTCGTTTAAAACGACTTTACTGACTTTCCTGCTTTTAACATATGGGGCAGCATCGGTCACAAAAAGCAAAAAAGCAAGACATCTTGTCGCATACCCTCTGGCCACAGTAGAAACATGGACCTGTCGAAGAGTTTACAAACTGTGGAATGATTAACGGATTCTAGCACCTCACTCGTAAGCAGAAACACTTCACCCGGTCCGCCAATTTCCAAGGTTCTGTAACCGTACGTCCCTCGTCAAAATTATATAATTGAGAGTATGATTTAGTTATGCATTGTTCAATACCGTGAGAGACGCTCCATCGGCGAGGTACCATCCCCGGACCGTCTGGTTGTAATTCCGCTATTGTCCTCCTTAGGCTAAGGGTGCCGCTATTGTCCCTAACGCCGCCTGTTTACTCCCAGTATATCATAAACCGATGAACTGACCGTGTGCGAGACCGGCCGGGAGGGGTCTTGGATTACTTGAAGACCGACAGAGGTTTATGGGCATATTGAAAGATGCGAATGCAGGCCAGATGTCGGGCTCGACCCTTGGTTTTCTCATTTTATTTTCTTGTTTTTCTGTGGCCAACTGGGGGACTTGTGAAGATGAGGAGGTGGTTATGGGGAGCGGAGGAGAACGGTAGTTGGAATGTAGATAGAGAGGAGAGAAGTGTTCAAGAGTGGTGTTAGCTAGGCGGCGGACGGAGCTGCTAGCTAGGAGAATAATGTACAGATTCATCATTAATGAAATTTTAAATTAAAACTGCTATCCACGGCGTGTTCTGGAGATCCTGGATTTATTTAACCCGAAGTGTGTTCCATTCCCATCTCCAAAGCAC
The DNA here is from genome assembly GCF_002891405.2 of Cryptotermes secundus. Taxonomy (NCBI): domain Eukaryota; kingdom Metazoa; phylum Arthropoda; class Insecta; order Blattodea; family Kalotermitidae; genus Cryptotermes; species Cryptotermes secundus. The sequence continues at coordinate 922,684 of NW_019738352.1, forward strand.
CCGTATCCCTGAGAGAAAGAACTCAAGCTCGAGCGACAGTCGTGGTAACTGTAAGTCGGCGGTCGGCTATAGTAGAGTTCCAATGATGACGTTTGCCACGTAGCGAGCCTCCGTATCGCAGGTCTCATCAATGGAAACGAAAATCTTCTTCCCATGCACTTTATTCCTAATCATTTCCAGGATACTGTTGTAGCACTGGGAAAGGCAGTGGAGTCATCCGGGAAAGAACGACCACAATTCACTTTCAGAAAATTTGTCAGTTTTCCATTTTTCACAGCCCAAAGAGGGAATTTTTGCCGTCACCAGAGCATCACACATCTGTGAAAAAATCCGATAACTTATTTCTGCCTTCAGATGAACGCTGTTCAGTATCATTTGCACAGATTTCTTTTTGTACAAAATTTACACTGTTCGTATATGCTTGTTGTGGCCGATATGTTGTACCGTGAAATATTTTTCTGTCGCTACTTTTGCATCACACATCTTACAGTATAAACTGTTACCGTCAGATGAAAATATATCATCTCCAAATTCAGCTACAGTCTGCTTTAATTTTTTTTATTTACATAATATTAGCACCCCCTCGGTGTCTCCACCTTTTCGTGGTGAGGGGGTTTGAGTATGCCAAGGACCCTGAGAGCTATACCAGCGGTAACGTAGTTACTGGCAGGGCCTCCCTTGCTGGACAGGTCAAACGGTAGGCATCAGACGAAGAGGAACACCAAAAACCAAAAACTGATGCCGGAAGCAGCGTCATCAGCAGCGACTTGAAGCACAGAGCAAATGATGCTCGAGATGGTTCAAGTTCGTATAGCAACAGGCGTGACGAGAGTGGTTTGAACGGCCGTTGTACTGCGATGCGGAAAGCAAATGGAAAAACTACCACATTATCACTTTTCCTGGATAGTCTCTTTCCAAAAACAGAGATACCATGTTTCCTCTGAAGACAAAAGAAAGAAAGAGGGCCGGATAGAAGTGCCCAAAAGACGTAAGAAGATGCTGGATGATCTTGGGGACAGAAAAGGATATTCTCATTTGAAGGAGAAAGCTCTAGATCGCATTAAATGGAGGAACTGTTTTGGAAGAGACTGTGGACATGTCAGTTTTTGGTTCTTGGTGTGTCTCTTCGTCTGATGCCTACCCTTTGACGTGTCCAGCAAAGAGGCCCTGCCAGTAGCTACGCTACCGCTGGTATAGCTCTCAGGGTCCTTGGCATACTCAAAAACCCTCACCACGATAAGGTGGAGACACCAACGAGGGGCACAATGTAAGAAGGGTAACTAGTTAAGTTATGAGCTTGGTGTTACTTCACACTCAGATACATTCTCATTTTAATCTTGGAAGAGATAGAGTCATTGCTCAGTTCTGAATTCAGGTATACCTCTGAGGTAAGCCATCTAAATGATTATGTTCTCTTCCATTACGAATCCTCCAACCGAGGGGTGAGTCTCAACAGATCGCAGAGTGGCAACTGCTCTACAACACCCCGACCGGAACCTAAGTCGTCTACAGACGATTCCGAGTCCCGACATCGAGCAAATGTATCCTTGGACGACCGTTAGGGGTGGGACGACGATTAGCCAAGTCCAAGGTCCTGCCGCCTTCCCGTCGTGCCCCGCTCGGCAAACGTGGGCCCTCGTCGAGCCCGCCCGAACCCCTCGAAGGAACAGGCGGCCCAAGGAAAACAGATCACTTTGTTTGGAGCCTCTCGACTCTCTGGACTCCCGCGAGTCATCGTTGCATCGACCAGACGGGATATGGCCTTAGAGGCGTTCAGGCATAATCCCACGGATGGTAGCCTCGCACCACCGGCCCCTCGGCCGAGTGCATGAACCAAATATCCGAACCTGCGGTTCCTTTCGTACTGACCAAGATTACTGTCGCAACGACAGTTGAATGAAAAAATATTAGCAATGAGAATTACATTTGATTCTATAAGCTAATTTGCTGTAGTATTCTTCGTGACGTGGAGAGGGCTTATCCAGAGATAAGTCCTCGTTAACCCTCTCTCAGGTCGGCTGGCCAATTACGTTTTAGTCTTCGTCCATTGTGTAGTTCTAGTAACGGTTGCATTAGTACGTTCTCATGTCCTATTTTGTTGAGGTATCTTGTGCTTTTCCCTTTTATGACTTCCTTCACTAGCGCCACTTTCAGGTCTTCATGGAATCTTCATCAACACTCGCAGAAAACATGCATGTGTTTCATCCTGTATTCTTCCCAATTTGTTTTTTTATTGTGCAGTTTACTTCTTGGTGTTTTGTGAATAGCATGACTACTGACAGTGGCTACAATTGGTGTGTGATCTGAAGAGAGATCCAAACTGGGTACCACATCCATGTATTCTGAAGAAATTCCATTAGTGAGGAAGAAGTCCAAGAGGTCAGGGGTTTTGTTGGGATCTGTTGGCCAGTATGTCGGCGTGCCAGTTGACAAGTGCGAATATTTTTACTCTTGTACTATTTTTGATAATTCTCTGCCTCTGGTCGTTTTTAAGCGAGATCCCCATAAGGTGTTCTTGCCATTATAATCTCCGCCTGCTACAAATTTGTGTCCCAGCGTTTGAAAGAAATCATTAAATTTCTCTTTTTTGATGATTGTGTTGGTGGACAGTAAACTGCAGCAAAAGTTAACTCGTATTGGGCCATCTTTCCTTTTATCGCTGTGGCCTGTAAGTGATTTAATTTGTACTTTGGGAGCTCATAATGGTTAATAGCTCTTTTTGTTAATATAGCAGTTCATCCATGTGCTGTAGTGTCGGGATGATTAGTAGAGTATTTTAAGTACTTTGTTATATTGAAGTAGGATCTATCAGTGAAATGAGTTTCACTTATCAGCATTATGTCTATGAAGTTGTGTTGAAGGAATATCTCTAGTTCATTTTTCTGCTGCAGAAGGCCGTTGACGTTCCATAGTGCAATTCTAAGGAATTTAATGGATTTTAGATATTAACGTTGATAGCATGTTTAATATCATGCTGTTTCGTTGAGTGAGTTGTTGGAACATTGCTTTAAAGTCTTCAAGAAATTTGGTTGACAAATTAGTTGTATTTGGGTTGTTGTTAGTATTTTCCCTTGCTTCTCCTGGGTATGTGATGTTTGGTTCTTGGTTTCTCTTCCCTTTAAGGGCTTCTGAACAACTGATTTCTGGTTGTAACTGAGCTGCTTGACTTTGGGTTAGTGCGTTGTGTTGGATGTTTACTCTTGTGTGAGTGTTATTTGGTTGTTTCAAAAAACTGTGATAATATTCACATCCTCTGTAATTAGCCGGATGTGCCCCTCCACAGAATACACATTTTGCAGGCGTCTTTTTAGACTTTTTTGCAGCTCTGTTTGCTGTGCGGCCCACCACATTTTACACATACATAAGGTTTGTTACAGTATGATCTTGTATGACCATATTGTTGGCATCGCATGCACTGTGGGATTCCTTTGGCCTTTCTTGGAGGTTCTATTACAATTGTTTTGTTTCGTAGTCTTGCTAGTTTGTATATTTCTTTGTTGTTAGTGGCAGGCTCTAAATCAACAAAAAATAAGTTAAGTGGTTCCTTGGTCATTCGGCTTCTTGCATGTTTCTTACCTTGTGACCTTCATTATTGAGTTCTTGTTCAATTTCTTGTAGGTTAGTTGCGTAATGTAGAGTCTACTTTAAATGACACGATTTAGCTGGCTTTGCTTTAGGCATCGTGATTAAATGATTCACTCTAGTACAACACAGAACTGAACTTTTCACACTGAGAACCTTTCGTCACTGTATCTTTGTCTGTACGGCCAAGGGCGAGAAACTGAAGAGAGAAGGCGTTTTATTGAGCAACAATATATCACAAAAAGTGAGGGATTCCGACTAGAAATATTTGTAACTAAGCAAATTCCTTTGCACAGAACTTGGAAAGGGTCGCAGTGTGAGTGACCGCTGCCGTACCCTGCTGCAAGCTTAAAATGTTTTATGGTATGTCATGTCAGCTCTTTCCGCAAAACGAACGGAAGGGCCGGGACATTATTACAACTTATTATTGCATACTGTGATAGCAGGTATTTTGGGTGTAGCTGCAGACTGCCTTTGTAAAGGCAGGAGAAAGAGAAATTACATTTTACTTGCATATTATTCACATTTCTGAAAATATATGAAGAAAAATTCCCTAAAATGTCTAAAATGGCAAAAATTCCCTTAAAAGTAAAAACATTTGCCAAAAAAATTTTTGTAAGGTTTTTTTTTCTTGTTTTTGTACATGGATTTCGTGCACAAGATTTGTCTGCAACTTTCAGTTACACCCAGTATATTCTTTAAGTTTCGGTGACCTGACGCTGCATTCTTGCTACCCAGAGCGGAGTTTCCAGCACTCGTTTGTACCACATTATTTCTCATAAAATTTTAGTAAGACTTTAACCAGATTTGTATTTCATGCTGACAGGGATGGAATTTTTGTTTCAACATGTAGACGTGAGCATCCTATATGATAAGCAGTAAAATCTCACTATGACGGTAAAGGGTAGCCCGAATCGGTGAAAAGTCCAAATTATAGACCATAAATATATCGAAGTTTTTTCACAGAAACTAGCAAATTTATTCCTACTTGAGTAACTTCTACTTGGCCGCGCCATAGCTGAAGCAGTTAGTCGCTGGCTTCCCACCTCGGCGGCCCGGGTTCGATACTGGGTCTGGTCAAGTGGGATTTGTGGTGGACAAAGTGGCGCTGTGGAAGAGTTTCTCCGAGTACTTCGGTTTCCCCTGCCAATCTTCATTCCACCAATTGCTCCACAATCACTCTCACCTATCATCTGAGGCTGGTGCAATAGGCCAGAAGTAGCCGCATTACAAGGGACTTAGTCCCACCCCACTAGCAATAAAGAAAGAACTTATTTTTACTTAAAACATATAAGGAGACGCATACGAGTACAAGTACTCTGAGAACAAACATAGATATGAAAACGCCTTTTTTCAAAACAAAGTGGATTTTAAAATATACGCGTACGTATTTTTTTTCTTTTTGGTATAAATAAGATATTATTTACCTTCGACATTTTTACAAGCTTACAAGGGGTGGAAAAATTCATCATTAAATTCTTATTTAGAAGCAGTTCTTTTCTACTGAAATAAATGCATACGGATAAGGTAGTCAGAATTAGTGAGAGTTTACTGCAGTTGTAACCAGTTTGCAAAATTACTCAGAACAACCCCTCAGCCTCTTATACGAACGTATAATAATCGTATTAATAAATATAGAATTATCTAGTTGAGTGTCTATCATAAATATACATGCCGGTAATACACACTACCCTTGGTTTAGGAATGGTGGAATATTAGAGATGGTTATGTTTGCAAAAAAGGACTTAGGTAGATACTTAGATAATGACAAATAAAGACAACAAATTGTAAATAAATGAAAATAGAAAAATAGAAGACAAAATCATAACCTAAACACAATAGTCTGACATACACGTTAGTGTGTATACGTAAGTAATTGTTAAGACCTCGTACAAGGAATACAGTAATATGGAATAGGTGAATATATCCTGCATTACAGACGATTATGAATTGAAAATGTCATAGTTCAGAAGAGATCGTTGAATAAATTAAGAGGCGCAAGAGTTCGACATGAGACATGTGTATCTAATTTGGCTTGGTCTTCGTAATGAATATTATTATTTCTCCTGCTTACTTTGTATTCTTTGTGTTTAGCAGGATAGTATCATGTCAGTTCGTAAATTTAATGTACAGGTAACTTTGAACACATGTGACTTATTTCGTGAAATAAAAAATAAAAAGCAAGTAAACTTAATCATATTTACAGTGGGGAAATAACAAAAAAAGAAGGAAGAATATCATATTCTTTTATATATATTTATAGAACGCGTTTTTCACATACAAATATGAATCCAAAAGACCTAACGTTTCCATCCTTCTGTCTATTCAAAATTGTAGCTGCAGTTGCGAGGCAACGAAGTAAAACGAGAAACTACACACACACACACACACACACACACACACACGAAATTTAAAGTGAACGGAGCGCTGACGACGGCAGAAATCCGAAACATTTATGTACTGAGGCTAATATATGTTAATTAGTGGACAATATTTCACTTACGAATCCCTATTCTATGGAATTCAGAAGTGAACAGTATTGAAGGGGAATATGCACAACTAAATATTTAAATATTTTTCATCTATTCAGCAGCCATATTTGATTACGAACAGCATATGGTCATCTACATTCCCCTTCTCCCAATCCATTAAACTACATTTTAACACCTTTAAAGAATTATTTCTTTCTGCAAATATACACAATTTAATTCGTACCTCACAGGAAACGCGATACGGTCTCGAAATATTCTGTTAAATGCTGTTTAAGGAAATAAATCGCTGTTTATTTTAAGAAACATAAGAAACACACAAATTCTGTGGGAGGAATGAAAACATTTATTAAGATGGAGCAGGTGGTATGAGTACGTACATGAGTAGAAATACCCGTATATAAGTGGTTAATTTTCTTTAAAGTAGCGATAGAGACTTTCATATTTAGCGACGCTTCTGACGCAAAGGCAAATATATCAATATTATTCTGGCTACATAGCAAGTTTCTGCTCCGGGTGGTCGGATCGACTGAGGTGTTCAGGGCAATACGTCTGCCTCCATCCTGGAATTTCGGGTACGAGTCCTTCTGGTGGCAAGGATATTTCGTATTTTCTTGTAAGGAGTCCCCCCCCCCAATTTAGAAATGTGGAAAATATGTCGCTTCTTTAACTGATAATACCTATTTGTTCACTAATGGAAGAAACTACTTACATTGCCCACTTAGCAAAAGTATATTTTATAAGAATTTATTTGAGTTAGAACTTCCCGGGTTCCTAGATTTACAGCAAGTTTTAACACGTTGATCATACTTCCAAGGAAACAGATCTGTCTTGCATGAAATGATATTACGGCAAACTTAATAATTTCTGTGTCAAAGCAGAGCTTTACAAGAATTCCCAGCAACCTTGGGCTCGCGGGATAATTTCGTATGAACAAACAAAAGAAAATCTTTTATTTACAGAAGAGATAAATTCTAAGATATAGGGTCAGGTGAGACGAATGCATTTTGATGAATATAAGGGATGTAACGTGTGACAGAGTGGACTGACTTCCTCTGGCTAGGGGTAGGGACCAGCGATGGGATCCTGTGAACACGGAAATGAAAATTCGATTTGTATAAGTAGCGAAAAATGTTTTGGCTAAGAGCATATTCATCTAAATTTAAGACACTACTTTGACATTTTCACCACTTTAGTTCCTGAATCACTGGTAATATTTCGTTCGTGAAATGCAATTGGCGAAATAAAACAATCCACTTCCTTTTCTCTGAGCACCGCTGGATGGGACATACAGGTGATGGGAGGATTTCCATTTGTGAAATAGTCTTGACAGGAACACAGGGCTTGCAAGGAGTTCACTTTGTGTACGGAACAGTCTCTTTAATTGCATGTCTTCTGTGCTTTTATTACCAACGGTACTACCTTGGCAGTGGGCGATTAACCTTGTTCGAACCCAGACTCTACATATTGTGACTAGTTGCTCAAAGCATTAACATATGGAACAAGAAAAATCAGTGTAACGCCGTCAACAATAGAACTTCGGTTACTTAGTAGCGAGCAACTGCTAAGACAACGATTCCTAAGCAACGCATACAAAAACAGGTTTCCGTTACAACGGCCAGTTAAACATTGTTCTCACAACAACAGGATGGACATTTTCATGACAACAAAGAAAGCAACTGTTGGACTCGGGTGTCCTTTTCGGTACGCCAAAGGCCATCTCAAGAGGATCATTAGAAGATTACTAGAGATTGTTGGAGATGAAAGTGCAGGAGACAGAATACAGCAGAAGAATACAGAAAGATAAATGATAGAAGACCAGAGCCTAGAGCAAGATCCATAAAACATGAGAAATTTGTTATCCAGAAGGAGTCAAACGTGTCAACTGCTTAGCCAAGTGAACTTGTAATAGAGACGCCTAATAAATCCAGTCAATCTAATGCATAACTCACAATATCAGTCACGCATACCTCTCCTCCCCCCATACAAGAAAATATTTTCATGTAGCAAATGCTAAAATATCATAATTTCAGGGGAAAGAATCACCAGTCCACTGGCTGGTATACCGACCTGCGAACAAGCTCTTGTCAATCTTATTGTCATTTTTGGTTTATATAACAGCACTGGAGCAGATTTCTCTTTTTTCTTGTTTCGGGATATAATTTCTTCAAAAGTTTAATATTTATTATAATATATTTAATAATCATAGTGAAAATAAATCCGACAAATTTAGTAGCAAATTTAAGCACAATGTTTATCCGCACGGAATATACACGGTATAAGTTAAATGTTACTAACAGAGAAATAATAAAGCATTGATTTATTAGTTCATAACAGTTTTATTTGTGCCTCAACAAAGGCAACGAACACTGCTTCCAAATTCTTTCCTATTTCTGTTCCACAAATATTCTTCCATATATTATTAGACGCCACATAACTGTGTGACTGATACGGATTCGAACACTACTTAATAAGTACTCATATCTACGTAATGCGAGAGAAAATCTACTGAAATATTTCATTACGAAATACTGGTTTCAATAGGCTGCAATCGAAAAGTTGAGGCTTTATGGTTTCACCCTGTTAATTGCAAGTGCCTCGGAAGGAAACTTGAGGCCAGTGAAAGCTCATTCTTAGAGCGCAACTGGTGTAAGCATCACTAGATATTAGAAATAGATTAAGGAATTCGAATATCAGATAAATCCAAATTTCATAATAAAAACTTAAAAATAGGCGCTGATTAATACCGGTGTTTTGGTTGAATCTCGTTCCATTGTAATATAATATTCTAAGTATTACAAAATTATTTGGTTCCGTTTGTAGCATAGCATTTACAGTAGCTTCACTTAAAATCTAAATATAAATTACATCGATATTAGAAAAGCAATTTCTTTTGCCTACTCGTAAAATAGTCCTAATTACCAACAAATTAGAAGGCGTTACTTTTATTTCGGTTCGTGTAACACCCACGCATGATAAGACAGAGCCATCTTCATCGCGTTCTGCAAAGCATCCCAAAGACAGAGAAGAATTCTATATCTTTCTTAAAATCGGCATTTATAAGAAATCAGAGTTGTCGCAGTGCTCGATAGGGAGGTGAAAGCAACGTTGCTGAAGACTCAGTACTGGTTGCAAACTTCAATTAACACTGCAGTTTTCTTGTTTCAGATCCTGGAAATAAATGAGATACAACGTGGCGATTCTTTCATTTAAGAGACAAGATTGATGTTAATTTTGATATATTACGTCCTTGAACACGTTATCTGCGAGCTGATGAAGTTTTCCTCTTGTACTATATTTTCACGATGATGTTTCCGTTGAAGTTGACGTTCCTGATATGTTAATAGGAAAATCGTATACCAGAAATTGAAAGCGAGATACAAGTTGTCTTGTAAGACAATGACGCAATTTCTTCTTATGAATACGAGTTTTCCTTCAGCTGAAGCCTAATACTGTGGATATCATTTCCATACGTTTTACGTAATTTCAAGTGCTTTGTTTATCGTTACATACGACTCCGTATTTTCTTTGTTCTCATAAAATCGTTTCTGTCGTGTAATTAAAATAAGGTGAAGTGTTGCAGAGTTGTCAGTTGCTCAAGTAACCACTGCATCACATACGATTTACATATACTTCATTCGTCCTCAGGTTGTCGAAGGAGGAAACGGCCTCCGAATATGGAGGGTAGTTGCGAATATATTGAATAAGCAGTCGCGGACGGCCGACAAGGTGTGGTCCTTTAGCTTGTGGGTTGGACGTGGTGCTAACAACTCCTCACCCTAGAAACAAAATTGTTACGGAAATCTCAAAATATAAGTTAGGTTTAGTGGGAGTACAGGTCAGATGGAATGGAGGTGGCACCCAGCCAGCAGGCGAATATATATTTTACTGTGGAAATGGAAATGAAACCATGAAATAGGTACAGGTTGCTTTCTACATAAGAGAATCATATCAGCACTTAATAGGGTAGAGTTTATTAGTGATGGAATTTTAATATAATACTTAAAGGTCGATGGTGTGATATAATTGTTCTGGATCTTCATGCTCAACAGAAGATAAAATTGATGATATGAAGGACAGGTTCTATGAAGAACCAGATCTTGTAAATTAGGAGGTGATTGAATTTGGGTAATGCTTGATATCATTCAATACAGAACCTTTTGTCTTCCCGTCTGATGTCCAAAAGCATAAAAATTAGAGTATACAAAACTATATATTTGCCTGTGGTCTCGTATGGGTGTGAAATTTAATATCCGATATTAATGGAGGAACATAGACTGATGGTTTTTGAGAACAAGGTGTTGAGAATATTTGGACCGAAGAGAGATGAAGTGACAGGAGGTTAGAAAAAACTGGATAATGAGGAGCTTCATAACTTGTACTCTTCTCCAAATATAATTAGAATGATCAGATCAAGGAGGATGAGGTGGGCAGGGCATGTAGCACAAATGGGGAGAAGAGGAAAGCATATAGGATATCGGCGGGAAAGCCAGAACGAAAGAGACCATTAGGAAGACCAAGACGTAGGTGGGTGAACAATATTAGGATAGGATGAAATGGGCTCTTGTGAACACGGTAATACTCCTTCGGGCTCATTAAAATGCTGGAAATTTTTGAGTAGCTGAACAATTGGCAGCTTCTCAACAAGGGCTCAGCTCCATGAGTGAGTGTATAAATCATTTGATTTTCTTAATTCAGCCCCACGTTACCGCTTTCATCATGTGGTTACAATGAGTTTTACTTGAGGTGAGTAATCAAGTTAAAACAGAATCATACGTGCATAGAAAAGCAAATTAGTACGATTATTTAATTTTTAAATCTACTGAATATTTTCTGCAAAATTAGAATATCTCACAACTGACTCATTGCCCGAACTGCCTAAATCCAAGGCTGGAGGCCGTCTCATACCAACCTCCTAGCCTTTTCTTCACTGACTGACTAACTGTAGCTTCCAACTTGTTCCGCTTATAACACCCAGGAACGGACCGCGTAGAAAACGCCTCTCCTTATTGTTTTAGTTCAGTCCTTTTTGTGGGGATACTTGTTTGCAAAGGCGTTACTCAGTAACGGGTCTTGTACATTTGCTTATCTCGCGGTGGCTGCCCAGCAACGGGCCTACATGCTACAATATATTAAGTAATACTTGTTAGTATGAGATGTTAAGCCGACTCAGTGTCCTGTTCATTTGCGGGTTTTAATAATGGCAGCCTTAAGCATTTGGGTTACGATACAAAGTAGTTAGAGGCGTGTTAATTTTAATTGTATCTTAGGTGACGTACCTCAGTGGCCAATGTATATTGTGACGTGTATACCCATTGTTAGGCAACGACTCGATGAACACATGCGCGCGAAGGACGTCCATTGCTATGTAGCGGGCCTGTAAAGACGCCTTCTTAACAATAGAAACTTTTTTTTTCTGTGTGGTCCATGCCGAGGGGTTATAAAAGGAAATAGAAGACGCTACCTAGTATATAGCAATAGTCGAGTGAAGTAAAGAGCTGAGTTGCGGGACGCCAGCCTGTCGGGATATGAGCGTGGGAACATAGAAATTGAATTGAGTCGAGTCTTCGGAATTGGCATCTTGAGGAATAATGGCAAGAAAGAAATTGGGCTGTAAAAAAGACTTCATGTGTAATTTGAAGTTACAGTGAGACTGTGTTAAATCCGTTGCCAGGATACGACTCATGATAACTTTGAACCTTAGTGCATGTGTAACGGTGAAATGGAATGTGTGTAAATTAGCGATAGCGCTGTATTGCCTGTAGTCCCGAGTACTGCGTATAAGATGTAGATAAATCCAATCATCTAAACTCTTACGTCAGCCCTACACGTGACCATATATATGGGTTGCTTTCTACTACACCGACATGTTTGGTAACTCCATTCCCACATCAGCAACGAATTATTGTTTCAGTCCTCCGCCTGCGTTAGTTTATCTGTTACTGGGAGCAAGGTGGAAGATCCCGCAACGCTTCTAAATCTATTTCAGAATGTTTTGACCTCGCTAAAACAAAGAGCATTTTACTGATGCTAACCATCTGCTCGTTAGAAAGCTGTACTTGACGACTGTCAGAGCTTCTGCATATTTTGAATACAAGACCAATAGTGAAATACTATTTATTTATTCTTTTGTTTCCTTGAATTTCTGTACCATGGAGGAAAGAATAACAAACTCCTTAATAAGCTGCAAGGTACATAAGCCAGTATAAACCTTATGAGAGACGTTTGTAGGCAGAGGAACATTCGCATTCCTGAAGCATTACAGCCCTCAGATATTTGCACGTGCTCTGCATCTACAAAATCAAACATACTGACTGATCTCGTACATACGTACAATGTGCTTATAACTGTATACTTTCCAACCTGCCTTAAGATGTATCACATATATCTATGGCTTCACATGGATAAACTCAAATCTTCTTTATACAAACCCACGGATTGACTTGTGTTTGCTTTTACTAAACGTCGCAGATTACAAGCTCATGTTTCTTACGGGCGAGAAGTTACATTCTAGGAACCGTGTTAGAATGCTTTCAGTGCCGGTCCATCTCTTCACTAATTAAATTACAGTCATCTGTATTGCAGACATTAATTGGTCCTATAGAACTACCCCACCCTGCCGGCTTTAAAACCGTCACATAGAAAAAAAAAACAACTGCAAGTACTTCTGCTGGAATGGCTGCGGTTAACGAGGTTAAAAGTCGCAGACAGCCGCTCACCGGTGTTCGCAACTCTCTCTCCTTGCCCGTCATTACAAAACTATTACAAACGATATGTCTCTCGGTTAGGTCACTTGAGGAACAACTCAGCCTTAAAATGTTAGTCTCTATCAGACTGAAAACTGAATTTAACTCTGTAAGATTTGAGGCTTTCACGGCGGTGACTATGAAGAAAGCAGTCTTCTGGGATTTGGCACCGTGTATAAGTGGTGTTAACCGACGTTTCGGAGGAACGTATCGCCTCCATCTTCAGGGTAGAAGAAAAAGTATAAGAAATCTGCAAGCGACAAGACCGTGAGAACGGTAAAATTACCGTTATACCACTTATACACGGTGCCAAATCCCAGAAGACTGCTGAATTTAACTCGTACGCTTCTTTTCATATCTCCGTTACGGAGAACGAATTTCCTCCAATAAATAACACTGATGTTTGAGCTTCTGGTCGCTTCATTTCCCCACATTTTGGCAATCTTACGCTTCACCAGATATTTATCCCCTGTAAACCTGAAGCCGGCAGGAAATGGAGGCAGCTCGACATCCACCTCATCGTGGCCTATTTCAACGATATAAACATGAGTGGTTTGGCTATGTCTCATGCGAATTTCGGCAACTATCTCGGCATTTGTTATCAAAACGTTGCAGGCCTCAGGACCAAGCAACTTGAATTTTATGACAACATTTGTTCCTCCGATCAGTTTTCTGTCCGATACGTGGCTCAGACACTTACGTTAGGATCACATTTTATTTCTTAACAGATACAAGGCTTATCTGTCTGACAGGCTGCATAGTAACAAGGCTCGTGGTGATGGTGTTTCAACAGCCATTCCCACCAGCTTGGGATCCTGCAGGCACAAATCTGGTTTAGAACTCTGGTCTGAATGTGTGAGAGCTGAGATTCCCACTGTTGATAACATAAACCTGGTATTGGTAAACATTTTTCCCCTAACCTTTAACCGGAAGTTATTACTGATTATTTTCGCCTTCTTGAAAACAATTCTCGCGTTAACATTAAGGGACTTGAATGCTCGTGCTTTAAACCGGAGAGCTGGTCACGTCTGCCTAACCGCTTCTGTTATTCTAAACTCAGAGGGTTATTACATACACCTCCAACATGTCTTCTCGACTTAGGCAGTTCATTGAAACTGTTGACAGCCATCGCTTTCTTGATTTAGTCTTTGTCAATTTCCCTGATCTAAAAGGTCTCTTCCTCTCTACTCTGTCTTGGGCAAGCCTGATACCTACTGCCCTCCTTCGAGTACTGGTGTGTATTTGCTTCATATTAAAACTAATATAATTTGTGAGTTCAGTTATCAACTTTTCACAGCTGGAAATTAGAATTTGCATTATAACATTACTCCTATGTGTGATTCGTCAAGTTTCTATGAAACTTCTTGCGTTGATACAGCTGTCGCCAGCCTCAGTGTCGCCGTCCGAGATGCCATGGATGAGGCAATTCCTCGAGGCTGTAACTGCAAGAATAAATTGCCTCCCTGGCTGTCTAACACCATAAAGGTGGGAATACACGAGCGCGCCGCTGCTGTAATGCAACATAGATCGAACGGGATTCGCGACTTATTCGCACGTGTGTACGTGACTTTGAACACGCGCAGCGCACGCCTCAAATGCCGCTCAGCGATCCGGTTGCTGTCGGTTCTTCTGACGAACACAAAGGGATTCGTTGCCGCAGTGTGGTCGGGTTCGGTTGCCATTTGTCTCGTGAAGCGCGTACGCCTCAAACATGGAGTGGTCAGAAGAAGTCATAGTGGCATACAAATCATTCCCTGTACTGTGGAATCCCGGAGAAAATGATGATTATAAAAAGAACAAAAAAAGTGACGCTTCCTCGTCTTCCATGGTCGTGTGGACGGCGAACACAGAATGGAACTGAGGCGCTCGCGGCTTGCGCGCCCCATCCAGATGGTTCGTTGCGTGCGCGTCGCTTGTTCGAGGTGCACCAAATCATTCCGCGCATCGCTTGTAATGCCGCGTTACAGCCGCGGCGCGCTCCTGTATTCCCACCTTAAGATGTTACATTGCTAAGAAAAAGTATTTCCACCGTCATTTTAAGGAGAAACGATGGGATTATTTTCATGACACTTCGCCTTTTACCTTAGTGTTGTTAAATACACTATCAGGTGTGACAGACTTAGATGGTTGAAGTAAGTTAATAACAGTTTTAAGTCACACTCCCAGCATCTCTGGAAATACGCATCTAATTTCAGAAATCATTGAACATGTTCTATTTAGATTACAGTAAATAGTGCATACTTACTCCAGTCCAGTGCATTAACTGATGGCTTTCGCTCAGCATTTTAAATCTGCCTTACGGACACTTCCCCTCGTTTTCATTCTTCTGAATTCTTACCCCTTGGCCCTAATTCTGATGCAGATATCTGCAAAACCATCAAGCCTTCTGAATCTGTGGAACTTGACGATATCCCTGGGTTTGCAATAAAAAGCTGTACAGTTATTTATTTCTTAGGCATTATTTAATTTGAACCTGACTCAACAGTATTTCCTTGCTGTAAGGAAGGAAGCAACTATTGTACCCAGATGTAAAAGAAGCAGTCATGCTGCTGTGAGCAACTGAAGACCCTTTTGTATTATCAAGAATTCCTCTAAGTTGTTTTAATTCAGTATCCACGACATGTTTTGCATTACGTTAAACTTAATCCCAACCAACGTGGCTCCACCAAATCTAAACCTACAGTTACTAATTTGTTAACGTCGCTTGACTTCATTTATGGCTCCTATTTTCTTCGGTCAGCGTCTGGTTGATGCTCTCTATGCTTTTGAAATCGCTCCCCATAATATGCTCATGCATAAATTAAATTCCTTTGAATTATCTTATGGTTATATTGGCTGGTTTTGCGGTTACTTAACAAACAGACAATCTTTAGTTCGCGTCTCTGGTACACCCTCCTGCTTTCCAAGTAACTTCCGGTGTGCCGCAAGGCTCTGTTCTGGGACCTTTTCTTTAAAACGTATTTATAAATAACCTATGTAATTGTGTTGTCCATTGTAGATTTTTAATTTTTGCTGATCACAAAAACTTTCGCGAAATTAACTCTCCACATGATTGCACCTTACTCCAATCTTATGTTAATTCCNGCTATTGTACCCATATGTGAAAGAAGCAAGAAGAAGTTTTGCTGATCACAAAAACTAACTCTCCACATGATTGCACCTTACTCCAATCTTATGTTAATTCCTTGAGTGACTGGTGCACTCTTAGCTCCATGAGACTTAATGTTGCTGAAACTCGTGCTGTGTCATATTCCAGAGAGAGATCTTATGATTTATGAATATCAGTTTCGTCACACTGCCGTTACGAATACCGGCAGTATTAAGGACGTAGAAGTTCTCTTGGACTCCAAATTATATTTTGAACACTTCTGTAGATTTCATATTTTCTGAATACGTTAAGGTGTTACGCCTTGTTCTCTCTAGTACCTTCACAATTTCGTATATGTGCTGTATTTTGCATTAGTCAGGACCAAATTGGAATATGCCCCGATAGTTTGGAACTCTATCATGTCTACGGATGCCAACAATCTTGAGTGCATCCAGCACAAGGTTGCGTCCATTTCCCTCGTTCTTCCTCATGTTCCTTATACATATGTTTGTCTCAGAGAAATTAAGTCTACATTATTTACGTAACAGGACACATCACTTTGATGCACTTTTTGGCTGATGACTATCGTGGCCTAAAATCCTGCACTCCATTTTTGGAATATGTTAGCCTTCGTGTTCCTCCTAGCAATCTTAGAGTTTTATGAACCCTCAAGGTTCATTACCGTGTTCACAAGAGCCCTCCTATTGTCCTCGTCCTGATCCATATCAATCTAATTCTATCTCTCTAACATTCATTTTAATATTGTCCACCCACTTACGCCTTTGTCTTCCCAGTGGTCTCTTTCATTTTAGCTTCCCCACCAATATCCTATATGCATTCCTCTTCTACCCCATTCGTGCTACATGCCGTGCCCATCTCATCCTCCTTCACTTGATCATTCTAATTATACTTGGAGAAGAGTACAAGTTATGAAGCTCCTCATTATGCAGGTTTCTTAACCTCCTGTCACTTCATCTCTCTTCGGTCCAAATATTCTCCTCAGCACCCTGTTCTCAAACACCCTCAGTCTGTGTTCCTCCCTTAATGTCAGACCAAGTTTCACATCCATACAGAACCACGGGCAAAATTATAGTTTTGTGTATTCTAATTTTATTTTTTTGGACAGCAGACGAGAAGACAAAAAGTTCTGGACTGAATGGTAGCAAGCATTATCTGAGTTCAATCTCCTCTTAATTTCCTCCTCAATCTGGTTTTGATTTGTTATCGTCGTTTCCAATTATCTGAACTGTGCCATATTTGCAAAACATTTCTTACCTGTCTTTGCGTTACGATGCCCTGCATTTTGGTGAGAAGACAGCACCATATACTTAGTTCTCTCTTGTTTACTTATAGACCAACCTCTTTACTTGGGTTCGTGAAAATATGTCTTCTTTATGATACCTGTATTATCACCAGTAGATTCACAACAGTAGCACAGTCCAACAGCTGATGTGTCCCATTTAATTTCAGTCCCACCTGGTTTTCCTGGACCTTCCTAATGGCATATTGTAAAGAATATTTGAAAAGGAGTGGCGATAAAGCATCTCCTTGTTTTATACCATTCTTGAATGTAAAATTATCAGACATATTATTTATACGAACTTCATATACGTTTCATTAAACACATTTGTGTGTAGGAGTAATATATATCTGGATCAATATTACATGGATTTCAAAGGAAATTTCTCCTAATGGTTATACATACTTCAATCTGTAGACTTATCCATAGGATACCTGGAATTAATGGATTGTAAGCTGAGCATTAGCAAGCATTTTACAGTTATATCCTCTCCTGTTAATAAAAATGAGATGCCAACTATTTTCGCACGTTATGCAGGACAATTTGGGTTTCATTTTCTGCGTCTAACATGCCATGAAATGAGAGTTTTAATGTCCGCACAACCACATGTGGCCCAGTGCAACAGTTTAGCCTGCGCTGCAGGCAACCCTGCATAATTGTTGCGGTTACCCAATGAAGCGTTTCCAACAGCGACGGCGCGACAAGTAGTCCAGGCTGAATATCCGACACAGATGGCGAGCAGCAGTCAAGTGACGTTTCCTGTCTGCCATTCAGGCTTTATATGTATAACCTCTGTTTCTCTGAAGTTATTAGAGCAAAGATCACATTTTACATCTGTCACTTGTTTTGCCTCATTTTATTAGTGAGTAATTTTTGCCCAATTTCCTTATTTTTAGAAATTGAAAAGAAGCTTATGAGTTGATCGTCCTGTGTGGCTATTTACCCACCCACCCTCAAACAGCTTTTGAATACCTGACCCAAACTTTACGAAACTTAGCATATTGTCGCGTGACATATACCCAACAATTGATAATTTGGTGTCAGAATTGGTTTAAGAACTTAAACACGCCTCGACGAATAATTTAACTTACAAGTGAATCGCGTACTATACTGCCGCAAAATGGAGTCACAGAAGATGATGGAACCGCTGCTCAAGAAAATCAGAGCTGGCCAAGAACAAATGGTGTCCAAACTGAGCGCCGATAGAAAAACCGGCAAAGAAGAAATCAGAACCAACCAAGCTAAGTCGCTGTCCAGATTGGAGGCTGACAGACAGGCCGAGCAAAGTGAACCGAAGGATATGATGAAAATGATGGACACCACGCCACAAAGAGATGGTGGCCGATATCAAACCCGAAATGGACGCAGAGACGATGGCCTGCCAAGAAATGGAGGCACGTCTAGAAGAAGAAGAAGAGCCAACCTCAGTGAACAGGAAACCTGAGGTGGCCCAACAACGAGGAGTCCCCGTAGAAGACGTCGAAGTAATGCCGGTCGGAGAACCAAAGAAGAAAAGGCGTAGGGACGGAAACCAGCGAAATATGAAGAAACGGACCCAGGGCAATGATGGATGCCGAAGAAGACTGGCCGTCGCCCGCAGAGGGACGAGCTGCCGTGTGGAAGTGGCACGGCAGAAGAAAACCTGCAGGAAGTTGTCCTGCCTTGCAACAGTGGCATGGCGCAAAAGGAACATCTTCAGGAAATCTACGACCCAAGGAAAGTGTGGACCGCGGCACGAATTTGCTGCCGACAGAAATATGATTAGCCATGCAGGTGTGATACGGCGCAAGGGAGATTTCGTAAAGAAATGTTCAACAAGGGTCAATGCTGAACAAGAAACCTGGAAAGGAAGAAAGGGAATAAAGAACATAGGCGGCAGACGGCCGCTATGCCAGAAGAAAAAGGTTCCAACCAAGAAACCCATCTGAGGATGTAGATCAAGGCAGCGATCGCACCTAGGAAGGAGAAGAACTCACAAGAAGACCTTTTACGAGATTGTCAGCGCGAAGATCGCGAAGATCGCGAAGCGAATAGTCGGACGACAAGACAAGGATTGGACCTTGTGGAGGGGTCGACCGCCTCCAGAACGGAAAAGGATACTTCAAGCAGAGGAGGAGCCGGTAACCTAGAAGCACCGGCCTCCTCAGCCAGAATGAATGTGCGATGGATGGAAGTGATGAGTGAATGTGAAACGACGGGATCGACGAACGCTGGACCATGGAATTGTTCGGGACGAACAATCCTAAGAAGGTAGCGGATGTAACGGCCGGAGAATAGTTACTTCAAGAGGAGTAGCCGGACAAAAGAAGACGTTGCAAGAACAGCCTTCAAAGAAAAGAAACGGGGATGAACCGTTAGGCTATTCGGGACGAACAGCCTTAAGAAGGGAGCAGTGTGACGTATTTGCGCCATGCAGGACACCCCCTGCCTCTCCAGCGGTGACGTAACAGCATCGAAGCGCTACCGCTGCTACGGTAACAGGCCAGTCAACACTCCGTCCCCCTTCACCGCGGTGACGTAACAGTATTTCCCATTTTGACGTAACAAGGGGACACCGCTGTAATACGAGGCAACTGGGAGAGGTATAAAAAGCCGGCTGAGCAGTATGTGACGAGAGTGCGTGATTAGGAGTGACACAGTGTTAATCGTGAAGTGCCCGAAGTCAGCTGCAGTCTAGCATTCGCCGAGTCCGGTGAAGTCCAGCAGCTACGAGTTGGGTTGCATCAAGTGAATGGAAAGGACTACATCAGAAGACGTAATTGTGATACTGCAGATGGAAGTAATTGTGTGATTGTGAATTGTGTAATTGTGAGAGCGAGTGTGCAATAAATTCGTTAAATCCAAACGGCATGAAGTTATTTGTCGCGTTATACACCCAACACGTGACAATATACTATATCATAGCATCTGAGTCCATCTCAACGACTTTCTTTATAAATACCTACCATAAGTCTGTGTGTCTGTATGTATATGTTGCTCGGCGTCATTTTCCACACGGTCCTTGTGTCAAAGTGCGTATGAACATCTGTGTAGCGCTCTATTTGTTGCTTGGAAACTTCTCGGTAAACATGTTCTCGCGGTGACAAGGAATCGTTGCAGGCGTTGTTTTGTATTTGGTGCGTGTCTTATCAAAGGAAGGTAGGCGACTAATTGTTCCTAGAACTTCTTGTGCTTCTTTAATGAAAGAAAGTAATGGCCAAAAAGGAACATTTTATTGCCACTGCCTTCGCGAAGGGAGGTTTAAAAATGCCACAGCTGCTGCCACGGTTACAATCGCGTAAAAAGTCGGAAAAATTGGTTTTCCATTGATGACTAGAACCCCGGTCATAATCAAGTTGTATTCTTTACAGCAGTACGATTTGTGGCATATAGGACGCATTGCGACAGAACATAATGCATCAGAAAATGGGGCTGACAGATCGGTCGACGTCAGTTCTGTGTACTGCCTACGATATTCGACATACATGTGACCCAGTACTTCAAGGATTAACAAGAGCAATTCCGATCAGTTAATCAAGAACTTCATTCTCCTTTGTGCTTTCCTTCTTTCCAATTCTTCATTCTCTCCTCGCTTTCAATTTTGTTCCTGTCTGTCTTGTATTTCAACTCTCTTTTCCTTTCCTCCTTGGTCCTCTTCTAATGTATTTGTTCTTTTTCTTTCCTTAATGCTGTCTTATATTTATTTAATGGCACCGTGTTGAGGGTGTAGACGTTTAGAAGGAACATACGCACTCCTTAAAGAGGACCTGAAGACTGCCCAGTATACTCGGGAGAGTTAGTGCCTGACCACAGCATTAAAAGGTGACATAAATCAGAAGAACCACACTGTTATTATTATAATGTGTATACCCATTGCTAGGCAACGCCTCAGTAAACACATTCCCACTGAAACAAATATGCACAACAATAATACATCCATTACTAGGCAACGGATCCGTAAACACATCTCCTTAATATTATAGGCTGTTATTTCTATGTGTCCATGTAAAGTGGTTACAAAGAGGAGTTCATGAGCATAAATTGAAGTGACGAGTCGAGTTTCGAGACGCCAGTCTATCGAGATATGAGCTTTAGAACAAAGAAATTGAATTGAGTCCGAGTGTTCGGAATTGTTAGCTGCAGAATAAGGGCGAGAAAGGAATTAAGTTATGAAAAAAAGGCATAATATGTGGTTATGTGAGACTGTTATAAATCCATTGCCAGGATACGGCTAGTGAAAACTAAGAACTCTAGTGGGCGTGTTAACACACGCTGTGAGCTGTAAATTGTGTAGATCAGCGATCTCCTGTAATGTCTGTAGTGCAGATTGTGTGTATGAGGAGTCAAATCCAATCAAGAACCCGTCTAATAAGTCACGCAACAATCCTAGATCGTGACGTTAATAACCGCAATGGCTTCGGGTATTTTTCGTTCCTGTTTTGTTGTCGTTATTTTATATTTTGCTTAATTCCTTCTTTTTATGTTTGCTTATTTACTTCTGCGGCCGAGCAGCTGCGTTCAGTCTTACACGTATATTGAAAAAGGTGTTCAAACTACTTGTGAAGATAAGCAGCCAGATTCTTTGAACTCAGACTCAAGCCTTGTTCACAAGATATCACACATATAGAGGCCGACACCTGAAAACGCGATATCACTGTGCCTGCAGCCTAAAACTTTACTGGATGAATTAAAGTTATAAATGCCGCCTATAAATCCGTGCTCATTCACTGAAATATATTAATATTCTTCGCTGGATACATTATTCACAAGTTCAGTCTGAACAGATATGAAACTTGAATCATTCTTCATCCGTATCTGCACACATTTGTCTCTCACTGCGGCAGCTAGTTACATTGAAAGTGGTTGCTGACATTTGAAATCCTCCCTAGATCTCAACTTGTCGTATCGACAATTGTATTCCCCGCCTCAGATCATGTTATCAGGCAATTCAACACAGCAGCCAGAATGTGCGTTTTAAAAGAACTGACTTCATCCTAGTAGCAAAATTCAATCATTTTTGATATGTATGAACTCGTTCTGATTATGTGTTTAAAGGTTTCTGCTCTCTCTGTTAAAGGAATTCAGTATTTTACATCTCTCCTACAGCCCCATAATCATAGCACTTAACGTATTGGTGTAGCTGTAGTGTTCGTGAGATATCCAGATAGAAGAGTCTTTGAATCCCGGTTACTCTGGTAGATTATTTCCGTTACTTTCATCGGCATCTTCAAGAGACATCAGAGGTCTTCTTTGAAATAGATAACTTCCTTGAAGTAAGTATCACCATTTATTTTGCTCAGTCAGCGTCGTGGCTATGACACGAGCTGAAGGACTGACGAATAGGGGTTCGAATGCAGGCTGGAGCGCGGAAACATTCTCTTCTCTACAAAATCCACACGGGGCATAAATATGAACGTAGCACCATCCGAACAGAATGAAAGGTTAGCACCCACCTGATAGCAACCGTCAGGTATACTGTGAAGTTAGTTCCTTATCAGTTATCGACTATGGAAGTCTGATTTCTGAATTGGTTCATGATGTCCATAATCGAACGCTGTGTGTAAAAAAAATAGGTACTATCATATTATTTTATGGGTTATAACTTTGTGTGTTCTGTATGTGGGTGACAACTTCCACTTTCAGGAATGTAAATGCAAGTGGAGTGTGTCACTGCGAAACATTGGTAATCACAGTGTGTTAAGAACAACCGTAACGAAACATGTGAAAGCTGACCGGTAAATCAGTAATCAGGTTTTGACTTATATGCGACAAGCACCCACTGCAGCTCCTCTCAACTTGATACCTGTACTAATTTCCTCACGAGTAAGTTGGCCAGGACGTTAATCCTACCATCCCCTCCAACGAATGTCTAGGTTAGAAATGGATGCAGGTATATCTGCACTGACCAATGCGACCTCATTGCGTGTTACTTAATTTAGCAGAGAAAAACTTTACTTTCAACCAGCATCAATATCCACCTTCACGTCTCCTACATTTTGCCACAAACGGAATATTTTCCATTTTTTGTCCACTTATAAAGCAATTGTTATGCTGAAGAAAGTCGTCTTCTGGGTTTAGACGCCATGTATTCTTCGTTTTGGCCGACGTTTCGGAGGAACGTCGGCTACTGCTCTCTGCATTCCAAGCCATTCAACTGCTCTGAAGATGGAGGCGATACGTTCCTCCGAAACGTCGGCCAAAACGAAGAATATACGGCGTCTAAACCCAGAAGACGACTTTCTTCATAGTTATCGCCCTGAAAACCTCAAAACTTACAATTGTTATGCTCTTCATATCTCGCCTCCATCTGTGAGGCGAAGAAAATGTGGGAGCCTCTACGTCTCACAACGCTATGGGCTTCCACATCTTGTTACAGGGATAGTTTTACTCTCTTTATACTGTCTTCACATTATACCAAGAGGCTTCAAACACCGTGGTCTTATTTTCATTGTGCCTCTTCGAAATATAGATCTCTTAAGGGTAGCCATGAAAATCCCGAATAAGGATTTGGCGTACTATCATAACACAAGAACGTTCGGTAATAAGTGAAAACTGTGCGTATGTTAGATGCATGTTTTATGACTGTGTATCTTTATTAGTACTGTTGGCTATAAATATTTTTGTGTATAGAGGAAGTTTTATGATAACGTGAGCTTAAATAAACTAACAAGTTGTTCCCTCATTAATCTGTCTATAAGCTGCATTGCCCATATGTTCGCCTTGTGTACTGGAACGTGACGCGCGTTTCATTTGTTTGCTGTCACCGTTATACGGGTTCGAAGATATTTGTATTCCTGCTTCACTGCGAATATAAATGACGGGAGTAGCAGAAGTGTTCGGCATGTGTTTACTAATTTATCGACGATGGTTTCATTCATTTCAAACACCGAATGTCGCAGATGAATCAGAGGCGTGTCTGTTTAGTACTACATGAAGTCTCGGATTCTATTATTAGTCTTAAGGCCGCAAATATTAATTTTTATACTTCGTTCCTACGGGGCACGTGGTAGCGTAGTTGATTGAGGCACTGTCCTACAAGTATGAAGGTCGCGGGTTCGATTGCCGATTAGATCATTGGGATTTTTAATTTGCCTAATCTTTCCGGCAGCACTACGGCCCTGAGGTAGGCTCAGCCACTAACAGAAATGAGCTCCAGGAACCTTCCTAGGGGCTAAAGGGCTGCCGGCTGACAACCTCAGCTCCATCTATGAGCCGATTGACCGGAAGATATGGGAGCCTCGACGTCTCACAACCATATGGGCCTCCACGGCCTGTTACAGGGATAGCTTTACCTTTACCAGTTTCTTCGTGCCTTCTCCATTTCAAATATGTATCGGTCGCTACTTCTGTTTTATGTTTCGCAGACATTTTGTTATTTGACACCATATAATCTATGCAACTGAGAATTCGTCGTTAAATAAACAGTTTTTGTAGTTGAGTGCAAGGGCGGTATTCGGCAAGACCACGAATAATCCATACACATCCATGTCGGTGTACCTTACATCTAGGGCCACTCTGAATGAATTAACTGTTTATATGTCTCTGTTAAACAGCTCAAATATTAACAAACTGAGCATGCGTATTAGTGGGTGTGTTTTACTTAAAAATATTGTCACGTGTCCTGGTGACGTGACAAGTAATTAGTGGGCCCTCTGGATTGATGGATCGATTTGACATCATTAATACAATCACACTCGGTTATAACTGTACATACACTCAAGTCCTTCTGGGTACCGAATATCCCTCTCTGTAGCTCTGCTTCGTTCTTGGAAGCGCGTCGAGTCACTGCCGTGTCACTTCTCCTTCTTCCGCCTTCTGTCGTGCTCTGGTCTCTCCTGGTGCCACAACTACAGTACGTAAAAGGCAGGAACTATAGCAATCACCCCATCCCCCAGATATCACTGTACTACAGCACACATAAAGTCTTCAAATCACACCTTAAACCATCCGCGAACTTCCCGTAGCAATCTCCAACCGAGAACTCAGAACTCTTTCACTGTTAGTGTCACTGAACTGTAGCGCCGTCTGCTTTTAAGATAACTCATTTTCACGGACCCCACGGAAAACACCGTCTCCCATTGCTGTGTATGTATGTATGTTTACTGCTGCGTTGCCTGGCAACGCGTTGATCAAATCCGTTACAATATGAAAGCCTCTCAAATTATCTTCTGAGAGATAAAATGTAGTTTACAAGACCGAGTTTCTGTTTATTTCTGCTTTATAGCAACCTATTTACATTTTAGAATTATCGTATACTCCCATTCAAACAAGCTTGGTGCATATTTATCTGTTATGTTTATATGCGCTTGCAAAAAAAAAAAAAAAAGGGAAATAGGTAGAAGACGAAATAAGATTTCATATTGAATTTTCAATGGGAATAAAATTGGTTTCTACATATTATGTTGTATTCTTCGCTTGATACTGTTAATGTGATTGTATCGTGGCAGATGAAATTGACGGACTGTGTCTGATGGGAACGATAAACGGAAACAAAATTTAAGCCAAGGACCCCTAAGGAAGAGATTATTTTGAAACCTACTTCTATATGGGAGGAAAACTTTAAACTGAAGGAATGGAATCTGAACGCTTGAACCGCATTCAGCTGGTTTAGTATAGGGTTCACTGGGAAGATATAATCGCCTACCTTCTCTGATATGACAAGGACCGCATAAAAACGATGCATCCAACAATTTCCTCATTGCAACGAGAACGTGTTTACATAGCCGTTGCCTAAAAAAGATAGGGGACAGAGACCCACAGAAACTCCTTTTATAAGACAATACCTCACTGAAAACGACGCTTTCGCCAGTTCTTCTACCATTGCTTGTGTGCTTTGCCACCGGAAAATGTTTACCGAGCCCGTTACCTAGCACTGGCTGGAGAGATATACTTAACTGAGCCGTTGCTTTGCAACGCTAAGAGCGATACATATACAGACATACAGATAGATGGGAAGGATTTACGAAGTACGACTTTGAGATTGGCTCATATGCGATGTATACGAGTAAATACCAAGTCTCATGAAGATTGGTTCAGGCATTCAGAAGTTTATTGGGGGGGGGATCACAGCCACACAGACAGCATGGTGTTCATATATACTTGCTTTCACTTTTAGCCTGCTTTCTCAAAGCAAGCTGATGTGATCTCCATGTTGCCTATGTGTCTGTGAATACCTGTTAATAACTTTTGAATGCCTAAACCAAATTTCATGAAACTTGGTATGCCTATCATGGCACCTGAGCCCATCTTAGAGACGTGCTTCATAAATCCCACTCTTCAATTGGTGTATCTGTATATCTCTTCATATCCTTATTAGGCCACGGCTTTGTAAAAACTTTACCGCTACAACGAATACACAGACAATAATAGGATTGTTGGAAGCGTCCATTTCTATGCGATCCGTGTCGTATCAAAGGAAAGTAGGCGACTAATTCTCCTCACAACTTTTTGTTTTTACCAGACGATCGGATATACTACCTTTTCTCGAGAAGGCTGTTGCTCTGTGTCGTTAGCCACCATCAAAATATTTTGTTACGTTCCTCAGTTTCGTTGCAGGGTGAGTGGCACTCAGCCAGACGTTGTATGAAATTTGTAAGAAAGGAAAGGAGAGCAGGATAATGCAGGCAGGCTTCCATCTTGTGTTCCTTGCCTTGGCAAAGTAGGAAGGAACACCAGCTTTGAGGGGAGATGCATGTGATAAAAGATGGAATAAAACGCCTCCCCTTATGGAAACGAATACCTGGCTGCATTTCTGGGAACGTAGCTTATAAGCAGTTGCATCTGATTGGATGGGAGAAATAGGATTTCTAGTCATGACGTCATTTCTCTTTGTATGATATATCGAAAATCGGTTCCAAAAATGTGAACTAAATGTTTTTACAAAATTTCAGTTTGTCTTATCCAGAACAGAACTTGTCTTCGTGAGGAGCTTGGAATATGTGAAGTTAGAGAATCAAAAAATATAAAATAATCTATCAGGTATTTTAATCTACAACTCGCCTTCGTGCTTTGCGTTACGTCTAACAGGAACGAGGACTGAAACCGAATAATAGCTGTAAGAAAATTATATGTGGTGCAGTGGATATAATTCTGAAAATATTATCTTATATTATTCTCCGTTTTTAATTACAATTTTGACTTATTTAATTTACTGACCCATTATAATAGAGTCAATTTTAAACGTACCTATTCCCAAATAATTAACAATTCAAGGATATGGACGCACGTGTAAGTAAATGTATCCTAGGGTTTATCATTGAACAATATGCCATTTAAGCAAAACGATTGACGACGAAAATTATGTGAATTATATTTGAATGATAATAACAATAATAATAATAATGCAGTATCTCTTAACATGTGTACACAACCCACGGATTATTAATAATATAAATTCACTTCAGCTGATTTATTAAGGTGCTTGACAACAGCCAAAGGCAAATTAAAATAAAACACCGGAAAAGTAAATATGCTTCATTGTACAAGATTGTATAAGATGTTTATATGTGCAAACAAAGAAAAGTAGAAAATATACAAACGACGTAATACTAAAATTTACTTAACGTAAATAGCATTAAACGGATGAACAAAATATTATTACTTGATTCATAAACAGGATTTTCTCATCTCTTATTGATAACTTTGACTTAATGGTGTTATTATTGTTGTTGTTGTTATTGTTTGTGGTGGTGGTGGTGGTGGTGGAGGATCATTTGCAGGTGAAACTTTAGATATGTTGAGAGTACTCTGAATTAAATTACTGGGTTTTTGGACTTCGTCCAACGTCAGGTACTCAGGAAACTATAAAACACAACGTTTAGGAAACTGAATCTGTTTCCGTCCTTAGGTAAGGGGGGAAAACACAAACTTAGTTAGGTCCCTTAGTAAGAGCTAACCTCAAGGGACCCAACTGAGTAGGTGTCTTTACCCCTCACCTGAAGACACGAAACAGATCCAGTTACAAAAACGTTATGCATTATAGTTTCCAGAATACCAGACGTTGGACATAGCTCAAAACGCCAGTATTATTATTATAATTATTATTGCTAGTGGGGTGGGGATAAGTCCCTTGTACTTCGGCCTATTCTGGCCTATTGTACCAGCCCCAGATGATAGGTGAAGGTGATTGTGGAGCAATTGGTGGAATGAAGATTGGCAGGGGAAACCGAAGTACTCGGAGAAAACCTGCCCCAGCGCCACTTTGTCCACCACAAATCCCACTTGACCAGACCCGGGATCGAAGCGGGGCCGCCGCGATGGGAAGCCAGTGACTAACCGCTTGAGTTATGGCGCGGCCTTAAAAAATATTAAGTCTAGCAGTTCTAACGTAGGGGACAAAAAGCGGATGTTTTCTTTCGCGTCATGTTCAGCTCAAGGCGGAAATTGAACAAATTTAGACACGTAATGGCATTAGTTCGATAGGGCCAGGGCAAGGTTCAAGTTAGTAGGCACTGCCCTCTAGGGTGTGACGCCCTGTATTCCGGCAAGGGTTCTCCAGAATTTCGGTAGAACGTACTACCTCCATCTTCAATGTAAACTCTGGAAAAGAAGGCAATTCATGAGTTTCCAATGGACTTCATTGCATTACATTGCAGTGTAGCTACCACCTTGAGAACGCCAGATTTATTACGAGTGCCTTATGTTGGCACTTTTCTATACAGTCATATGTAGGCCTGTCGTCGGAGCAGTTGATTCAGATTTACTTCTTCGATTTATGAACTGACCGCCTCTTTGGTCTAGTGGTCAGAGTTCCTGGCTACAGATCCAGAGGCCCCGGGTTCTATTCCCGACACTGAAAGATTTTTCTGGGAAGTAGTGGGTCTGGAACGGGGTTCACTCAGCCTCGTGAGGATAATTGAGGAGCTATTTCGAGGAAATAGCGGTTCCGGTCTAGAATTTCGAGTTTAACGGCCGTGGGGGGATCGGTTGCGCTGACCACGTAACAACCTCTATCCACAAAAGTTTGCACTAACTTCGCCCACAAGCGGCAATCGCTCGGTCGGTATAGTTCGATTGCGGACTACAGGCCACGGAGTTTGTTTTGTTTTTAATTTATGAACTGAAACGTGCCAAAACGCAAAATCCGCTGCGGTAGAAGTGTAATGTTACAACGTAGACCACTGATAAATGTTTCTTACTGATATAACTGAATATGAGCTTATTTTAAATTGTGTGATCTATCTGTGCGATGAGATGGGGAACGACATCCTAGTGAAACTGAGGACCTATCATGTGTTACATTGTGAAGCGGTTGATTACCATAATGCTGAAGGTTCATCGTATGTTGATTACACACTCCTCACGACTAGTGCATTAGATCCATGTTAAATATTAATGTTAACAGGTACACAGCTAAAAGCTAAAGGAGCATGCAGTGCTCTTAGGTCTTGTGTGCTGCTTGGCTTCAAATGTATTTATGAAATATTATGTTGGAAAATGACAAAACATTTTACTCCATTTAGAATATTGATTTGTTATATTATATTTAAGCATTCTGTTACATTCCACGCTTCTATATGTGTAATCTAAACTCCGCAATAAATGTAACGCTTTATTGTAGTTCTTGTCCTCTTCTTTCATACTACATGTTTCGGCCGCAATCTGCCTTCATCAAGTGTATTTCACTTCACGTAGCTGTCACACTGCACTCAATATTAACATTTAAACTCCAGATTTCAACTGTTCATTGCTCTGTCTGAAAAAAAACATATATAAATCAACAACAAAATAAACAATATGATGAAAACCCAAAATGTGGATATAACAAGCAATTACATACCATATACGAGAGTAGAGAACCAAACAAATGTACAATATACACATAAAGAAACCCAAATACTAAGTAAAGGTCTAAAATATAACCTACATCTTAAGAATAAAAAATGGATCGAGACATTAACCATAGAAGCAGAAACAGCAATAAATAATCTAGAAATAACAGAACAAAATTATTATAGACATCTAATCGCGAAAAAAATAAAAGATATACACAAGAATAATAATGAAAGGAATAAAAACAAAAAAAGACAAAGATAAAAGAGAATGGAAACAAATAATGAATATAAAAATAAAATTAAAGAGAATAAACTCGTTATAAAGGAAAAACACTAGTAATACTTACCCAAGAGGAATATAAACAGAAAATAACTTTATACACAATAACCAATTTATAAAGAATGATAAAAATCCGACCCAACAATACCAAAGGGCAGTAAAACAAACACTTAAACAGTGTAATAACATCATACAAAATGACAAATGGAAATACACCAATATGAAACCAACAGCTCCAAACCTACACGCCACAATAAAATTACATGAACCTAACACACCCATTAGACCAATAATAAAGTGGAAAAACGCCCCAGCATATGAACTAGCAAGAAAATAAGCAAAAGTATTGCATTGTCATCTAAAATTACCAAATACATACAATGCCCAAAATTCCACCCACCTAATGACAGATTTTTTTTCTTGGCACTACAGCCCCTAGTGAGCCTAGGCCTACCTCCATGAACTTCGACCAAGAATACTATAAACAAACAGATGGACTAGCTATGGAAGCACCGACATCAGCAATAAAGCAGAAACATATATACAATATATGGAACACATAGAAATATATCCCTTTCTAGTAAAACAACAAATAGTGGCTTACTTTAGATATATCGATGTCATATTAATAATATATGATGAAAAGATAACGGATATAGAACATACTATCAAAGAAATTAACGAATTGCAACCAACTATAAAGTTCACCATTGAGAAAAACAACAAGAATCTCTTAATTTTCTAGATATAACAGTACATCGTAATGAAGATAGCTTGCAATTTGCAATATATAGGAAACCCACACAGACGGACATCATAATACCTAACAGTTCGTGCCATCCATTTGAACACAAATTGTCAGGTATTAACTATCTAATAAACATACTCTTCACATACCCAATAACGGAAAAGGGGAAACAGAAAAGAACACTATTAAAAACATACTACATAACAACGGATACAGCACAAACATAATCAACAGACAAAGTCAGACAAAACGAAAACAAATGTCAAACACACACGATGACGAACAACACCAAAAGACAAAGTGGGCCATATTTACATATAGTACAAAAGATGTACGAAAAATCATGAAACTTTTCAAAGACACACATATTAAAGTAGCATTTCGCTCACTGAACACAATTGAAAATGTACTTAAACATAAACCACAATTAGATAAATATAATAAAAGTGGTATATACCAAATGAAATGTGTAGATTGCCCATTAAAATACATTAGACAGACGGGCCAAACATTTAACACCAGATATAAGGAGCATATACACGATATTAGAAATAATAATAGCAAATCTGCATATTCAAATCACATACTAAACACGGAATAATAACAGACGTAATGGAAGTTATAACAACGGGGAAAAAGGTAGACTTTTGAATACACTAGAAAAATACCATATATATAGAATAAGTAAGGAGGACCTGCACATGAATGACACATACAAAGATACACACAATCCCATATTTCAAACAATACACGAGGTCTATACCAACTAACGGTACACCCCCTCTCCCCACTACCCATTCCCCTTCCACACTGAACAACATAAAAACTAAGCACACAACACACCAGACAGCAAATGTTGGCACGCACACAGAGAACCTGCAGAAAGTAAGTACAGTAACAGTATAAATATATAGGAATGACGTAAGAACATAAGACAGTAACACGAATATTTGTGTATTACAGATAACACGTGAGTTGTTCTGAAAGCAAAAGATAGTCGCTGCAGCACATATAAGTATAGATCAGGATATCTCTGTGATTTTGATTTTGAATATAAATTTAAATTTTAAATATAAAAGGTAAATTGAGAATTAGAAAAAAAAATTAAATCAATCGACGTTTGAATAATAATAAAGATTTTAAACATAATTGACAAAATCGACAAGGCAAGTTCTGGAATATCGGGTGCCGATTGACGACAGAGCAATGAACAGTTGGAATCTGGAGTTTAAATGTTAATATTGAGTGCAGTGTGACAGCTACGTGAAGTGAAATACACCTGATGATGGCCGGTTGCACCCGAAACATGTAGTGTGAAAGAAGGGGACAAGAACTACAATAAAGTGTTACATTTACGACGGAATTTATATTATACATATAGATATTCCCCCCTCCGCCTTACCGTGGTGAGGGGGTTTGAGTATGCTAAGGACCCTGAGAGCTATACCAGCGGCAGCGTCCTGCTGGACAGGTCAAAGGGTAGGCATCAGACGAAGAGAGACACCAAAACCTGATGCCGGAAGCAGCGTCATCAGTAGCGACTTGAAGCACAGAACAAATGATGCTCGAGATGGTTCAAGTTCGTATAGCAACAGGCGTGACCAGAGTGGTTTGAACGGCTGCTGTACTGCGATGTGGAAAGCAAATGGAAAAACTACCACATTATCACTTTTCCTGGATAGTCTCTTTCCAAAAACAGAAGATCGCATTAAGTGGAGGAACTGTTTTGGAAGAGATTGTGGACCTGTCGTCTGACAGATTACTGATGAATGAATGAATGAATAAATATTGATTTATATTAATAATTTTTAGCACTTTGCGAGGGGATTCTTAAGCTGGCTTAAGGAGTTGAATCGCTTAAGAAACAGATCTTCCACTGAAGATATTGTCACGTGTATTGGTGACTATAGACGTGGCTTGGATTGGTGAATATATTTACTGACCACTCGAAGGTCGTATCCACAAATAATTGTAACAGTGTCACAGGTTTACACACCCTAAAGATAACTATAACTACAGCACACAGATTAAAACTTTTGATATCTGTTGTTATTAGGCGTTTCCTGGTAACGAATTTTAGTTCATTAACACTCAACTACTGAACTTTGAGCATTCTTACGAAGAAATATTTGAAACTCACGAAAGAACTCTATTTTATAACTTCGGGCGAACCGAATATCAGCCACCGTGTCTTACAGTTCCTGTTTTATTCTGTTTTCCTTTAACCTTTGCCGCGGGAACGTGCTTGCCGAACCGATGCCCAGCAATGGAATAATCTTCTTCTAATCGTTACAGCGGGAAGTTGTATTTGGTGAGCCGTTGGCAAGTAATGGACTTCCGTTCTGACTCCACTATTTCGGCTTTCAGGCGTCATGTCAATATTTTACCTAACTGGGTTTCTCTCTTGGTACGGAGAGTGTTTAAAACTGGTCTTCCACAATTTGCGAGGTAATGTTGAGGTAAATATGTCGAGTAAATAATGTTAATATGACACTGGTTCTATTTCGGACCGTCTGGGAGTTACGGACATTTTATGATGTGCAAACAACAAATGCTATCTTCCGTGAAATTCTATAGATGGCAGCATAGGTGGCGGCAGGGTATCTTTCGATGAGGGAAGACAAATAAGGGAAGCAGAAGATCACAACGAGGAATTCAAAAATATTTTTCAAGAAAGAATGAGAACCAGCAAACGTTTCGCCACGGATGGCTCAAAAATGGAGGATAAACCATTCGTAGGATTCGCATCGATAGATATCAGAGATGGTCATAGCATGAAATGCGGGATATCTAAGATAGCGTCCACATTCACGGCGGAAATATTAGCAATTCCCGAAACACTCGAAATCGCTGAAAAAATAGACTCGAAGCAAAACCTAATGATTTTCTCGGACTCGGCAAGTGCGTTAAAAAGAATCAGTAACTCCTTTACAGTAAGCAACACGTCACACATTACACAGATGCTTAAAGACAAAATTGAGCGACTGGAATCGCGAGGTAAAATCCAATTTTACTGGATCCCGGTGCACTGCGTAGTGGAAGTTAATGAGAGGGCCGACTTGGAGACAAAGCATCCAATCAAAGAAGACAGAGATAGTCAATTATTATTACCAGTTGCATATCTTAAACCCCAGTGGAAAAAGAAAGGCAAAGAAGAACTTCGCAGTTCCTGTCAAAACACCAAACGGGACAGAGGCGAGAGCTACTTTGAAAGGTGCTAGAGGAAAGGCCCGTCTCCCTGGTTCCGAGATAAAAATGAACCGCCGTGCCTTCGTGTCAATAAACGGCATGAGATCAGGCCACTCCAGTCCTAAAGCAAGTCTAAACAGGCTTAACATTGTGACCACGGCCGAATTCAGATGTGGTGATGGGCTGCAAACGGAGGAACGTATCTTCTGGGACTGTAAATTGTACGAGGTCCAAAGGTCATCAACGATGGACATTCTGAGAACAGCAAGAAAGGATACCCAAAATCAGTTATAGAGCTCTTAAAGCTAGAAGCAGAAAGATTTCTGCAAGGCGTTTGTTACTTCATAAACAACATTCCTATATTTACATAAAATAGATATGTAAGAAAAGCAAAAGAAGTAATTGTACTGATTATTAACAGAGTACTCTCAGATTTAGGTTAAGATCTATATTAAGAATCGCGAGTGGTTGCTATTGCAGAATGCGATGTTTATAAGACTGTCCTACAGAAGGCCGGACGGGCATTGCCTAGCCTCTTTTGCATTTACAATAATTTTTATGCAATTAAAATTTAAACGTAGCTACCTCTTATTCCCATTGGTTTCCTGTCTCGCTTGCTTCTGGCCTGTACTAAGATTCATAGGTGATATTTCGTTGCTATAACATCAAAACCGTATTGTATTCCTGCGCGTTTTAGAAAAATCATACACATAAGAGATTATGGGAAGCAGGGCAAGCTGCTCCAAATATCCAGGAGCATGTAGTAGAACATTCTGTTAATGTGGAGGAGCGCATGGTGGACCTGGTGCAAAGCAGTCCAACATCTTCGAAGGATATATATAGAAGACTTAGTGAAAACAAATTGAGGATATGTCGAGCCATATATAATGATGATATGTATCCTTATCTGAGATAGGATGGGATGATATTGATTGGATTTATCTGGCTGAAGATAAGGACCAGTGTATGGATCTTGTGAACACGGTAATGAACCTTCGTGTTCCATAAAATGCTGGGAAATTCTTTAGTAGCTGCAGAATTTGCGGCTCATCAAGAAGGGCTCAGCTCCGTGAGTGAGTAAGTAAGTAATGTATACTTATCTGCCTTTCACGGTGGACGCGCGGTCTATGGCATGAACTGTCATCGCTCGCTCGAACGCTGGGATCGTGGATTCGAATCCCACTCAAAGCATGATTGTCTGTTGAACCTGTGTTTATGTTGCCCTAGTGTAGGTAGCGGCCTTGCATCGGGCTAATTCTCGGTCCAAGGAGTCCTACCGTCTGTGTAAAAAAATTACGAAGCTAAATAAGACGCCAGAGCCCAACAGACGGCAGTAGAGCTATTGATGAATGAACCCTTATAATTTTCAACGTGTGAAGGTTCTTCAGCTTCATAATTGCGATCTTCTTTTTCAGTTTTGCCAGTGGATATTTGTACATGGCACGGATTCTTGATCGCAAATAGTTCAGTGATAAAGCACAATCAGTCGGAATGGAATTAACAGTAGAGGAGATTCCCACTTGTGGTCCGCCAATAATCCGCACTGGAGCGTTGGATAGAATTTCCAATATTGATTCTGGATTAATGTTTTGTGTGGTCTGATCTCTCGATTGGATCATTCGTTTTGGAACAACATTTAACTAATGCTAATTATCTGTACTTCCTGACGAACAAACTGTCAGTATCAGTAAAAGAGGTAGCTTTGAAGGCAAGGCTTAGAATATTTTTCAGCGTCGTCTGGAGGCTTCATACTTTGATAAAGTTCCTGCTTGTTTTAATTAGTGTTGAAAATCGACGAATTGGCGTCAGAAAATTCCGGACTTATTTTGCTTGATTTATTCTTATTTATCAATAAAAAAAAGGAAAGTTTTCAGAACTGGAATACAGACGAGAGTTGAATTGCTTCTTTGGATTATGAATTCTGCGGCTTCCTGAAATGATGCAATGGTCAAAATACTTTTTCTTGAAAAATGTGGCGGTTATTTTGAACAAACAAGTCTTATCTCATAAAAATGTACCAGAGAATTCTTCTGATTAATAGGAGGACATATATATTCTATATTTTTACATAAAACGTCCGTTGCTCCTCAATGCATGGCAATCGAACCAGTGCCGTATTCAAGTTTTTTTTTTTTCTGGACATCGCCTCATGAATCGCTTTCCAAAGTATTAGGATCCAGTTGCGAAACACCCTGCAGATAACGCTATATTCTTCTTCTTCTTCTTCTTCCTTTTACTTCAAAAGTTCAGTGACGGTTGTACCACAAGTACCAATCTCAGGGGTTGATGGCTTTCATAGCGATAAATTGGAGATGTTAGCCAAAGAACATAGAAAACCTTGGTATTATTTTATATAAAAATAGAATATTATTTGAAGATAATGCGCTTTCTCATTAATGGCATTCACCAACCATGTTTGGAATCACAACAGTGGTGCGAAATTCAGAAAATTATTTGTCTAATCTTATCTGATACGAACTATCAGAATGATAGCGTATTCGGTATAGCGACTGGCTACGGGCTGGAGGACTGAGAGGTCGGAGTTCGAGTCCCAGTAGGGTCAAGAATTTTCACGTCCCCACATTGTCCAGACCGGCTCTGTGGTCCACCCAACTTCCTATACAATTGGTACCGAGGGATCTTTCCAGGGGGTAAAGCGGCCGGGGCTTTAAGCTGACCACTCCCTTCTAAGTAGTGCCGGGGTCAAGGGTTCTATACATCCACTCCCGCATACGCTCTCATGGCGTAATTCTTAATTAGCTAAGCACAGGAACAACTTCACCTTTTATAGCCATGGAGATACACAATATTGCTTCCAGTCATAAGATAACAAACCGTGCAATCTGGCACTGTGCAATTTGCTAGGTCTTTGCCTACGTTTCTGAGGAATTTCATTCCTCCACATTCAGAGGTGGAGATGGTGGTAGCAGGTTCGTCCGGAAAGGACATATATTCCAAATTACACGGCTTCACGCCACAGTAAACTCTAATCTGAAATCATAACGATAACACCACACGGCACTTTTCATCCTAACGCCTCATTGCACATCCTCGAGTAGTAAGGAAGTAAAACATTTTATTCTCTTTTGCCTTTCTATGAATTGAGGTGTTGGGGGACGAAGAAATCCGTAATTTGGGTATCTCGCGCACAATTTTCACTCTGGTGAAATCTAACCCATCGGAATAATTTCAGAGAATATCGATGAATTATATTACAAGGTACTACGGCACGATGATAGGCGATGAATGCAGCACGAGTAGGGTCACACCCAATGGAGGGATTTGGTATAGGAAGTCAGCATTTTATACCAGCAGTCAATTAATAGAGAAGTAAAACATTTTTATGGCAACATATTTAATATAAGCTTATATACGCAGATTCTGCAGACGTGTAGAGAAAGTTACTATACTTACAACGGTCTAGATTTTCTTCCCGGAAGTGCTTGGTTCAAACCTCAGTGGCAACACCGGTTAACCTGACTGATATCCTTAATGGGTTTGCTCGGTTTGCTCAACTGATCCTGACACTTGCCATTTCCTACGAAATCCTTTCGAAATTATTATCCATAAATCTTCTTTCCTTCGAACTGTTCATGTCGCTACGCAACCAACATTTCTTCACATCTGGCAATAATAAGTAATACTTAAATTTCACCGAATTTAGCGTGGTTCATTTTACGTTCTTAACTTTACGGTAGCTATTAATCTTAACTTAAAATTCACATCTGATCTGATAATAGTGTCACGTGTAGGAGGGTACCCGTGACGAAAATAACGGGTTCTAGTTCGAATGATTGGATTTATTGGCACTTCTGTTAGAGTCTCTCTTAATTACAATTAATACAGCGCTATCGCTGATGTACCCACTTTCCAGTTCACCGTTGCTCACGCACTAGGATTATCATTTTCCACTAGTCGTCTCTTAGCAACGGATCTCAACACAGAAACTGACACTTCACATCATTATGAAGTCTTGTTGCCTTCAGTCCTACCCTGTACTCAACTAATCTTCACAGTTTACTATGCTCCATTTTCGTCTTCATGTGTTTATCGAGCCGTTGCCTAGAAACAGATTGCTTACCCTGTTGTTCTTTTCTTGTGAGTGTGTATTACTTAGCAACGGTTATTTCTGCGGCTCAACAGTTCTTGCTTGGAGTAAACACGCCACAAATATTCTCGGACTATTAAGAGTTGGTTAGAAATCACCGACGTTTCAGGAACCATCTTTTTCACCAGTATTAAGGCCTGATTAAGAAGATTTATCAACTTCCGTAGCCGTGAAATCTTCAGTTATTAGATCACATCTAATTTTAATGTAACATCCA
Source organism: Cryptotermes secundus (assembly GCF_002891405.2). Classification (NCBI taxonomy): domain Eukaryota; kingdom Metazoa; phylum Arthropoda; class Insecta; order Blattodea; family Kalotermitidae; genus Cryptotermes; species Cryptotermes secundus. Next base: position 961,183 of record NW_019738352.1, read on the forward strand.
ATCAAGCTATTTCTTTTTTTCTATTGTTTCATAATGTTTCTAGATATTCAGCAGTCTGAATATATCATGTGAATTTAGGCAGTGTTTCCGGCGTTTCGAAGGTGCATGCTACCTCCATATTCGGGTCGAAGTGAAGAGGATGAATGAATGTTCTAAATACAGATAGGTTTTGACCCACTATGACACCTAAAAGGGTCGGTTTTTTGAAACATTTCCCAGTAAAATGTCCATATTGACCCGCACAGGGCACCAGCCCCCCCCCCTCCTTTCGTGTGCCTCTTGAACAAAATATGTATGTACATGAACACTCTCTCACAGTACTCACTTCGATACTGAATACGGAGAAACTACTCATTCTTCATTTCATTTCCCTACTGATATTTCACGAAGAGACGAATTATGAATTCATTTGTGGTCCTCTTGGATGTGACACTAGGTACACTACTTCTAACATGAAGATGGAAGCAGTATGCTTATTCGAAATATTATCCGTTTAAAATATTTGCGTGAGTAATAGTAATGAGTTCTGAATTGGATTATTGGATTCATTGCTGCCTTTCTTTACAATTACAACCTCGTGCGGCATTATACAGTGTGTTAGTGACCATTGTGGGGTATTGTTAGAAGTAGAACTGGAAGAGAAATACCGTCGTCCTCAAGTAGAAAGACCAGTCCCGGTGTACCACAAAGCTGATGTTACAGGCCTACAGTCCTTTCTCCGGGATAATTTTGCAATATGGGCAAGCAATGGTAAATGTGTTGAAGTATGGAATAATTTCAAGAACATAATAGTCCAGTGTATAGAAAGATCTGTTCCGCATAAATTACTGAGAAAGAATTCAGACCCTGATTACTACAATAAGGAAGTAAAAAGGTTAAAATTAAAGGTCACAAAAGCATATAATAGACGAAAATTAGGACGACAGTACCGAGAGGAACTGAAGCGATTAACTACAACAGCTCACAATTGATGACTGTCTCAGACTCGCTCCATTCCTTACTGGACTACGAGTGTCTTCTCTTCCATTGACTGACTTGGTTCTGATTTATGAGTCGGGTCACTTCTTCAGCTTCCCTTGTCCGCTGGTTAACGCTTCACAGCTGAAAACAACTCCCTTACTAATGTCGCATGATTAAACTCTCTGACGAATGACGACTCACTCATAACTCGGGGCGAACCGAAGAGGGAACACCACCTCGAACAATTCGTCTGCCATCTATTTTCATCCGTTGCTGCGAAGCATGTGTCACTCTCACGGCAACGCTTTGATTTCTACAAGAGTATTTGTTTCTACGAAACGAGCTTTTAGCGAGCCGTTGTCTAGCAATGGACTATTCCGTCACAAAATTACAATTTGTCATAATTCCGGAAGACCTCTGTTTACGACCACAGATGTATTAAATCACAAATATCAAAGTTCTTAATAATGTAATTATCTTACCTTTTTCTCGGATTTACTGGATGTTTCGTAGGCTTAAATATTTCCTCCTTCATGTTGTTCTAACACCCTCATTCTGTGACTGACCGTATATCTGAACATACATTAATGCGAGAATTTTACACTTGGGTGTAACTGAGTGCAAACCGTGTATTTATGTGTTCATATAGTCTATATAACGAAGCTGTCAGTAATTCAAATATAGAACATGAAATTAAGGGATAATATTGAATAATAAATTTGAAATAATATAGAAGGAAACTGTCAGAAATTTAATTTGAGGCACTAACCTGGAATTTGCCCGAAAGGACAGAAGAAACGGGTGAAATAAAATCTAATCAAAATCATCCAAGTCTCGGCCGAGGTTTGAAACCTGCATCTCCCGAATACAAGTCAAGAGCTAATTTCCTCGTTGTAGTGCATAAATGAAACAGATATTCAACTTTATTTCAACTCCAGTCTCTGCGTTATTGATTAAATACGTAAACCACACATCAGTGAACACAGATTGAAATTGCTTGCTGTTTCCATGCGTACGAAATGTAGATTAATGATCACATGACGTACTCTCACAAATAGTTCTATCGGACCCTTTTCAGCCCATTCATGTCTGTCAAGGAAATTCAGAAGAACTAAATTTAGAAGTACCACGATATTGGGCATGCTTGTAGTATTGGTAATTTCCATTTTCCTTACAAAAAGCTAATGAATTTGCACGTATTCCTTATAAATGAAGTTAATTTTCTCATTCCACTTTTCACAGCCTACCTTCAGAACTTGTTATTTGAGAGCTGAGCTGATAAATATATATTCCTTATATTTTAACCCCTAAAATTTTCTCACAACCTTCGTAAAAATCCACAATTAAGACTTATTCTGCTTCAGTTTCCTCAAGTTTATGTCGTCACAACCTATTTCTTTTATGTCTAATATTATCCTCTCATTTACGCCTATGTATCATAAGCAATTTCTTTTTGATGTGTCCTAATTAGAATTATATTGTTACATATACACCCATTGCTAGGCAACAAGTTGGTAAACGAGTTCCCGCGAAGACAAATTCTTGCTAAAAACAGTCCGTTGCTAGGTTACGCAACAATAGAGGAGGCTGTGTTTTCACTGTCGTTCAAGCCAAGCAACAGTGCAATCCGTTTCTAAGCAATGGAACTGTAAACACGTCTACAGTAATAGGTGTTTTCCGCGCGGTCAGTGCAGATGCTTATAAGAGAACTGATGAAGGTAAGACTCAGGGGATCCGTTTGGATTGCAGCCATCGTCGGCCTGTGTCTCATCTTACACTGAATGGAAGATACACACGTGTATACCATTTGTAAACAGTGTAAAATATCTCGATATAATCTTAGGTAGGAGGGTTACATGGAAATTGCACATTGAAATAATAGAAGTCAAGGCCTTCAGAACATTTATTTGATTGTATTTTCTACCCAAAACTGAGCGATTAGGCGCTAACATTAAACTGACCCTCCACAAAGCTGTCATTAGATCCGTAATGACTTATGTTAGTCCCGCCTGGGAGTATGTGACAGACACCCATCTAATGATATTGCAACGCCTTCAAAATAAGGTTCTCCGCCGTTGAAGCGGAAGTTACTAGAAATACGGCATAAACTTCTGTACTGACCATGAACTGACAGAGAACCTGTATATATATATATATGTGTGTATTTATTAACATGTTTAAGATATAAAATATAAGTATCCTTTATATTATGACAAATGACTTACTACTGCAGACAATAACTCTTACAAAAGACAGACCCGCCCTCTCGTCAGAGAGAGCGCCCCACAGTAACAAGACCTAAACTCTCAAGCAGCAATAAGTATCTCGTCATAAGCCCCAGATTGGGCTCGACACTAAGACTGACTAACTGAATGACTGACCATCCGTCAGTCGTAATATGACTTTGGCTTTGACGTTGACATGGCAAGTTTAGTTCAAGGCACTTACGAGTCTTAGCTAGTCATAGTCGAGAACCCGTGAGTCAATGATACGAAACCGTCATGGAAAGAAGTTGTGAGGATTCAGCTGTGAAGTGTTGATGGAAGTTGAAAACTTCTTACGTGTGCTGTAGTGCAGTGGTATCTGGAGTGACTTGAAGCGCTAGTTCCTGTGTTTGAATTGCGTTGCCAGGAGAGGACGTGTGTGTGTGTGTGTGTGTATAACAGTGAATGTAGAACTGTCGAAAAATACGAAGCGTTGCACTAGTTGTAATTCATAAGAGAGAGAGTGTAGCCGAAGAGCTAATAAATCCAACTAGAACCCGTTAATTTCGTCACGTGTACCACCTTACACTTGACGATATATTTTTCATATTCTCCTTGTGCTACTTGCGATTCTCATACCATTGCAGCTTATTTATCGTCATAAATATTTGTTAGTGAATGAGTTTAGAAATTATGAAGCTCGTCATTATGCAGTTTGTCCAGCCAACAATCCTTACGTCCTCTCCCTGTCCTTCCTCAACATCGTGTTCTGAAATATATTCAGTCTGTGTCCTTCGCTTATTGTAAAGGATGACGTCTAGCACACACTCAAAACTGTTACCAGAATAGTATATATCATGAAGGAGGAAATAATTTTAACAAGAAACTAACATATTTCAAAATGTAAGATTTGAGGCTTTCACGGCGGTGACTATGAAGAAAGCAGTCTTCTGGGATTTGGCACCGTGTATATGTGGTGTTAACCGACGTTTCGGAGGAAATTACCGGTTCTCACAGTCTCTTCGCTTGTAGATTTCTTATATTTTTCTTCTACCCTGAAGATGGAGGCGATACGTTCCTCCGAAACGTCGGTTAACACCACATATACACGGTGCCAAATCCCAGAAGACTGCTTTCTTCATATTTCAAAATCTGCAATACAAATAGATTTCTAGTATTAATTTACGAATGAGAATTGGATGAAAGTGAGTTCACTGTTTTTGAGATCGGTGAAGCAGACGAAATCAGTAGAGTCGGCTTCCACCCTAAGTTCATTCAGCGAGTGCCGCTGTGAAGATACACTCTCGCCCTAACTTCATGCTCTCTTAACTGACTTCCTAGTCCTGGGTTTTACGATGTTCCGACCCATCATACACTCTGCTTCCCCCACACGCGATACAGTAGCAGAAAAACAGCTTCACCACGGGAATCCGGATCCTGTTCAGTCTCTAACCATTTCATACCTTAAGCTCATAAACGTGTGAGTCACGGCTCATAAGAAGAACAAGAAGGCATGCGAAGATGAGAGACAGCGAGAGAAACAGGGTGAGCGCAAGAGAAATATAAGAAGAAGGGGAGGAAAATAGAAGACGGAAAGTGATTCTAAGGTGAGCCTAAAGAGTATAAAAATAATTAAAGGAACAGTGTTTATGTTACAGTTACCTCCACAAACATGCTACTCAGAAAACAATAGCACACAGAATGTTACTTGTTTCTGATAACTAGGGGGTGGAAGGGGTTATATCATCTGCCAGGCTGCTTTCGGTACGAAATTTATAGTCATATATATTTTTAAAATACTCTACATTTGATTCAGCAGCCCTCTATTTTGTATTATTTCATTTCATTTTATTCAGTATAATTCTTACTTGCACACTATAAAACTACAAGCAGCTGAAATATACGAAATGGACTGGGGTTTACAAAGCTATACCAAAAACAATCAAAACAAAGACATCAACATCAGAAATACGAACGTTTTAAACGTTACATTCGAAACTGAAAAGTACCAAAAGAATAGTCCCAGAAAGGAAAAGGAACCCAAGCCATTCAGCGAGACGAAAACCACAAGGAAAGTTGAGGAGACTAGTTGCACCCCGGGGTCTTAGCTACATGGAATTGAGCGTAAGTTCTTGGTGATGATAATCATTTATTCTTAACTCGATTTAGTTTTACGAACACGTCAGGTACTTCAGTTAGTATACTGTCTACGCTCTTGGCTGGATAACCATCGAACATGGGTTCGATATACCGACAAAGATTTTTCTGGTTTTCACATTGTCCCTAACGCCCGGAGGTCTACCCAGTCCCATATTCTAAGGTAGTTTGGGGGGGGGCCTTTCCCCGGAGTAGAATGATCTTGGAGTGGAAGGGAACCTCCAAATTATACCAGGGATAACAACAAGTAAAGCTATATATCTGCTTCACTTCTTCTATATAATTGATTTCATGACTTTGAGATTAATTCGAGCACAGGAATTACTTGATAATATTTTCATACGCGGCTTGATATACCCGTGGCATTATATATCTACGTATAAGTTTAAATGCTCCTGACAAAAATGCATTTTTGAACTGACATACAAAGCGAATTTCACATTATTTCTTCCGTTCTCGAAGTTAATCCTGAAGACATCTAAGTAAAAATTAGTGTATCCTCGAGGTTTTCAGAAATGTTGGTAGGGAAATTTGAGATTACTTTAAGACAAGCCTGTTTATTGCAACAAGAAATTCCACCTTGTTCTAAATACCGCGGACGTAATGTAGCAGGTGTATTATATGTTCGTCTTCAGTTCTGATCTACAGGGTGATTCACGAAGTTTTACCCCCACTTAAGGAGGGCATTCCTGAGGTAATTTGGAACAAAAAATGTTAATGTACTAATGGTATCCAACTCATAATTAAAGAGATACAGTAATTTGAAAACCTTTAGAAAAAAATTGTTTCTTCGAATTTCAGTCAAAACAAATTAGAAATAACAATACAAACACTTTTTAAATCTTTAATGTTTTAGGAAAGAAGCATTCTAAAACCAAATTTTTATTTTCAATTTCTTAATTTTGCATTGTGCAACATTTTTCATCGATTTTATGTTACAAAATTACATCATTTTCAGCATCCCATTCTGTAAACATACCAATGGTTGCATATCACACCCTTCTATCAATCTGTTTCCTTTAAACTGTAGTGCTTTAGAAGACGGCTGGATTTACATAAGATTTTCAAAAATGTCTCCCTGCACGTCAACACAACACGTCGCACGCGTATAAACCGCGCTAGACGTCTTGTACTGGCACGAGTCCAGCCGGTCTGCCTTATCAGCTAACACAGCTGACTGCAACGTAAGGTCGCCCACGAGGGGAGCAGAGCGCTGCATTCACAATGATGCGTTTCGAAAATCTATTGTTACTCCGTAACTATTGAAAATCGACCAAAAGTTTATAAGGACATTTTGCAGGAAATAACCCCAGGAATGTGTACCATAAGCCGGGGTAAAACTTCATGAATCACCCTGTATATTCCTGTCCATTTCAGAATAAAACATAAGTCGTGAAGAGAAATGGCTCTCATTGATACGTGTAGCTCCATCAAGATTTCGAAAAATGATGTCCTGACGTGTGACCACCCTGCATTCATAAACGAAAGATCCCATAATCCTACACACAAGGACATTAATGGGGATGAACTATGATGACAGTAGTGGCCAATTCTGCAGACTCTCACGGCCAGTCCATTGACCAGGAGGGTCCTGATTCTAGTACTGCGTCGAGTGTCGACAGGTACGTGGAAGTGCTCCATCATGTGAAAATACTGTGACGTAGTTGCGCTATGCAGGACACCCCATCCCCCGCCAGCTGTGACGTAACAGGGTCGGAGCGCTGTCGCTGCTACGGTAACATGCCAGTCAACACTCCGTCCCACTCCCCCGCGGTGACGTAACAGCACTTCCCACTGTGACAAAACAAGGGGACACCGCTGGTAACAGGAGGCAACAGGAAACGGTATAAGAAGCCGGCTGAGCTGTATGTGAGCCAGAGCGTGTGATCAGGCAAACATCTCATGAGTCATGTGTAAGTGATACTGAGGAATTTGATTGCTAACTGCTTTCACTCTTTTGAGTAAGTAATTTGTAATCATTAATTCATCAGTGGCTCTACAGCCCTTTGTCTGGTCCTGGTCTCTTATTCAGATTCTGAATGTATTCGTAGTCGGTAGGACTCCTTGGACGGAGGATCAATCCGTCGCAAGACCTATCCTACACACAGAATAAACGCATACAGAGACATCCATGCCTTTTGTCGATCCGAACCCACGATCCCAGCGTTCAAGCAAGCGAAGACATTTCTTTCCTTAGACCCCGCGGCCACTGTGATCGGCAAGTAATATGTATATCTACATATTTTATATAGTATGTTATTTTATGTAACACTGCGCTAAGGTTTGTTCGTAGCTCATAATTCACAGTTCATAGTCAAAAGAAGAATAAATGTTACAATTCGAAATACCACGGTACTATCAGATTACTTTGTTTTATGCAAAATAAACCTTACTGTATCTATAAAATCTTATTTCGCATCGAATGTACGATTATCTAAACTAAATTTTGATTTAAACAGTGGATATTCAGGTGTCCGAATAAATTATAGGGTAAGTAGAGAACACTTTTAAAGTATAATAAAATTACTGTTCACATTCTCACGATTTTATGATTTATGGAATTACTTAAGCGAATTTCTTATATCTTAAATTTAATATGAACTGCATATTTCTGTCTAACTCCAAGAACTTCAATTACGTATTATTTACATGAATATGTTTATATGTGATCCTATACGCGTGTTCCCAGAAAAATTGTTTTGTTTGCTAATGACACTTGACGAGCTGCCTGAGGAAAGGGCACCAGGATTGCTTTTTAAGCAAACTGCACAATAATTATTTGAAGATAAAACAGTGAATGAAGTATATGAGTTTTAGTTGATTTTAACGTTGTTTGCTTCAGTTCGGAACCACGAAACTTCGCTTCATGGCGCGTTATGTGCTGCTGAGAGTAACGCAGTAGTGAATTATATTGGATAATAGTTTAAAATTTGGAAATACGTCTAATTAATATTTAAAATTGAAGTCCACTATTAGTATTATTGTTGTTGTTATTTAATAGAATACCGTGCAATAGAGGATTCACTCTTCCGTTTTCAAGTTTATCGTGGTTCTATAATTTGCCATTCTGCTTTGGAAATTGTTGGCCTTCGTTTCCCTGTTCGATATATCCGAGACTTTCCTATGTTCAATGTGTGTTCTGTTAGTAAAATTTGCCCCTCTGTTAGATGCGCTTCTGCTGCTAATGTTGTTTGTAAGGACGTTGACATATTTGGACCAGAAAACCTGTTGATGAAACATATCTTATACTGAATTAATTAAACTATTATTATTATTATAATTTATTAATTTCGTAATTATTATTATTACTATTGTTATTATTGTATGCTGCTCTATTTGAAACTCAAATTGTCAAATTGTGGCTTTGTCTGTGTATGTTTGTTTCTGTATCTTTATGCATGCTAACTGTGTAATTAATATAGACTATCATTTTTGTATTTTGTTTTTAATTATTTTTGAGTATTTCTCTATTCGTGCTAGCTTTGTAATTGGCCTCTGTGCTGTTAAGTTTGCACGTAAATAAACACGAATTGAATTGAATTATCTTCTATGTGTGTATGTATGTGTGTTATCCTTTCTCACCACATAATGGAATAACCATTCGAAATGTACTTATTTTATTTTTCTCACATGTTAATTCTAATTTTATTTTTTCTTGGAATTATTATAAATTTATTGCCATNTTTGCCCCTCTGTTAGATGCGCTTCTGCTGCTAATGTTGTTTGTAAGGACGTTGACATATTTGGACCAGAAAACCTGTTGATGAAACATATCTTATACTGAATTAATTAAACTATTATTATTATTATAATTTATTAATTTCGTAATTATTATTATTACTATTGTTATTATTGTATGCTGCTCTATTTGAAACTCAAATTGTCAAATTGTGGCTTTGTCTGTGTATGTTTGTTTCTGTATCTTTATGCATGCTAACTGTGTAATTAATATAGACTATCATTTTTGTATTTTGTTTTTAATTATTTTTGAGTATTTCTCTATTCGTGCTAGCTTTGTAATTGGCCTCTGTGCTGTTAAGTTTGCACGTAAATAAACACGAATTGAATTGAATTATCTTCTATGTGTGTATGTATGTGTGTTATCCTTTCTCACCACATAATGGAATAACCATTCGAAATGTACTTATTTTATTTTTCTCACATGTTAATTCTAATTTTATTTTTTCTTGGAATTATTATAAATTTATTGCCATAGACGTCTTATTTTTGTATTTTGTGTATTTCTGTGTACTCGTGAAAAATTTTTGTAATTGGCCCCTGTGCTGTTATATTTGCACGTAAATAAACACGAATTGAATTATTATTATGGCTCTACAGCCCTTTGTTGGGCCTTGGCCACCTTTTCAGTTTCTTAATCCATTACAGAGTCGGTAGGACTCCTTTGAAGGGGGATCAGCCCTTCGCAAGGCCACTACATACACACAGAACTACATAAACAATATAGACATTAATAAACTGAATGAGATTGAAACCCATGATCCCAGAGTTCGGGCGAGCGAAGACAATTAATGCCTTTGACCGCGTGGCCACTGTGATCGGCAAATTTAATGTCCATACAAAACAGAAAATCTACTTTCATCTCCATGACAAAGATATACCGGTTAATGTTTTTCAGGAGAATAATCCCTCTGCTTTTTCGGAGATCATATGAAATCCATAAATGTACGGCGCAGCCAAGTGTACTGATTTGAAATGTTAAATCAGTCGGTACATATGATAACTCTTTTATCTCAAATGATTAAAAAATGTATATAAAACCATATTGAGTCAGAATCTCAAGTGAACTGTGATTTGACACGCATTTTGGTTCCTACATCAACATACGTACACACATCCTATTTAGAGACTCTAAAATTTAAGAAGTTCTGGGAAGAGCCAGCATCGCGTAGCATACCATACAAAAGAATTTCTTTTGGTCCTCACTCGCACAGTCTTTATTGGGTTCGAGCACCATCGGAACCCATGACCAAATTTTTGTTTGTTCCAAATTCATTTATTTGTTCGGAAATGTGGTCGTCTCTTCGAGGAGAGGACCAGTTTGTTCTTTCTGAGTAGGCCCCATATTTTTTGCACCGCAATTCAGCACGAATATATCCACGCAGTCACACGGGTTTCAAGCAATAGTATTTATAGTTTTTGGACATGATACACATTTTGTCACTTTACTGTAATGATTGACATTTATACAATATACAGAGAGGACCCCTGTCAATGCAGTGTTTGGCAGCAGATTATGCTTTCATTTAATTTATCACTCCGAAAAGGCAATTAGTGACTTGAACATTAATATCTACTCATGCAGAGAAGCAGATACACAGGCAGCGAGTTGATTTCATAAGCCTATATTTTTTTTTTTTCAAAATATGGACAGTAGACTAAAAACAGGTGTATACATGGGAGAGGAGTTCGTTTCTATAAAAACTTTCCATTATAAATATGGCCATGCTATACATCTTCAGAAATTTACAGTAACTAATTAATATCTCGGAGAGTTTCATGGAGGTAGGTCTAGGCCCAAGTGAGGGCTGTAGCGCCAATGAAAAAAAAATTAATATCTTTCATAACTAATTGGTGTTTGAGCAAATGTTAAATTGCCACTCATTTCTTGAAACCCATATATCTATTAAAGCACAAATCTTCCCCTGAAACCTGTCATAGGCCTCTTGAATCCATTGCATTATTAAAGCCTCTTTTGATATCACTTCATTAGCTACATCTGCGTCTCCCAAGTACACTTCTCGCCAAATATCTATAGCCGAAATTATGCACCTTAGCCATATGGAAATATGCAAATTTAAAATAGTAACATTTAATACGAAAGAAATGGCTTCATATTATACCACTACATATACATGAGGGAAAGTGAACTTCCACTGCATAGCCCTGAGAAATCTCATGTATTTTAGCACACAGCAATGTAAAACTTAGTTTCATAGGCAGATATGAGGGATATTTGGAAAGTAACCTCTGGTGAGCTGTTAAAGAAAGTAATGAGAAAAAGAATTTATCATATACAAAATATACGTACATACTACTTAAGCTACTTCCGAACGTAGTCACTTCCGGAACTGAGCCGCTTTCCGTGGCGATGATTAAGATTTTGTGTGCCTGTGTAAACGAATTCTGCCGCCAGTGAGCTCAGCAACGTTTCTACACCTTCCATAAACTCCTAATTATTGTTGACTCGCTGTGAAAGTAACAAGTTTTTCAGGTAGATAAACAGGTGATAGTTGCTTGGAACGATCAGCGTCGTAAGGAGGGTGGTCAAACAACACCCAGTTGAAATGCCGCAGCAATGTTCGAGTACGAGCAGCTATTTATTAGCGCCTTGCGACACACTTCTGACGATATTGTGGCTATTTTTGCACGAATTCCACCATCGGCATTCTTCCTGTCCCAGGAAACAATTTTCATCAGCTTTCTGGTAGACAAAGTTTCTTGAAAGTTTTTACTTGCTTGGTGAATGTGTGTGCATCCAATGCGTTGACTGGTCTTTGGTTTTAACATTCACAAGTGTAACCCTTGTTTCACCACTTGTTACGATGTGACTGAGAAATTTATTAACATCTTTCTGATATTGCCCTAAAAATGTCAAAACCGAAACCATTCTCTATTTTGAGCATTTTCGGAACCGACGTTGCGCAGAACTTGTGACAGCCTGGCCTAACTGTGATAATCTCGTAGAGAAGAGTGCGTGTAATTTGTGGAAATTCACACGAAAATTCCGAAATTGTGATGCGCTATTTCACAATTTTTTTGGTCAGCACTTTCAACGAGACCATCACTCAGTACAGACGGCCAGCCGCTTCGCTCTGCATTGTGAACTTTTGCTCTCTCACCCACCTTTGAACATTCTGCACCATCATCTTACAGTTCCTTCACTCATTATACAGGGTTAGCCTAAAAGAAATGAACAGTTTAAATGACTCGTGTTCATGAAACTTACACGCGCAGCTCCAAAAAGTCGACAAGTGCAAGTTTAGAACTTTTAAGTTCCACAAAAGACTGTGTGGAATATCTTGTGTAAACGTTTACGAATGTTCTCTTACCCGTTGCAATTATTGCAGAACCTCACTGAAAACGACAAAACCCTCCGTAACTCATTCTGTATGGACATGCAGCAACAGAATGAAGGACGTAATGATTTCTTTAACCGGCAGTTTTCGGTGACGAATCAACGTTCCACATTAGCGGTACGCTGAACAAACACAACTTTCGTATATGGGGAACTGAAAACCCGAGAGCTGTAGTAGAGCGTGTGAGGGATTCACCTAAAGTGAACGTTTTTTGTGCTGCATCCCGTAAAAAGGTGTACCCATGTAAACTTCAGGGCGTACTTTTCAAACCATATAAGTATCTCGGCCATGCTATTAAAACTCTTCTTTCTGTAAAGCTCTGAAAATATCTATTTCTTTTAGGCTAACCCTGTATTTTAGCAGTAAACCGCCGCGCATAATTCAAGATGGATTTCAGCAGTACTCATAATTTTAGCGTGAAGAAAGCGGATAACAGCGAATTTTGTAGATTATGTGATTTATCATTCGTAGGACCCGTCATAACTCTCTGTAGAGATAAGAACAAACACTAGATGACCAGTTATATGATGGTTTACGAGGCACTGAGTACTGCGACGCTACCGCGCATGCGCAGGCTCTCCCGCGCTTCTACATTATTTGCCTAAAATAAACTGATGTTACTTTCCGAACAGCCTTCTTACATTATATCGGGTGGGTCTTGCATGATGCAGACGTATCTGAGTTGTTTGCTGTAGTGTGCACACTCAAATACATCACCTTTAACCCCTGTTACAGACTGTTTACAAACTTCGTGTTCTTAACTAAATATATTTCCCAAATTACATATATTCAGGAGTATATGTGATTACAATTGAATTTTAATGTAAAAAATTGGGTGATTTGCATGTGGACTGGATTTATTTGGCTAAGATGCGGAGCGGTGAAAGGTTTCTCTGAATACGGTAATAAACTTTCAGTTTTCATAAAAGAGCGGGAATTTCTAGACCAGATGAGCGAAGACTGGCTTCTCAAGAAGGATCCATCTTAGCAAGGATATTTCAGTTTTCAAAGCTGCCGTTGTTGCAACTGCTAAAATGATTTGAATATCTCAAGGCGGTGACTGTATTGTATTGTCTTCTGGTATTTTAACCACGCAATCTGAGAGAAATTTACCCACGTTTCGGAGGAAGGTGATTCCTCTGTATTCAGAATTTAAACCTAAGTCAAGGGAGCAGCCACCAGCAAGCCTGCAAGCCGTACGGTTCCAGAGGGTGGGAAGTTTCGCAGGTCTGGCAATGTTAATTGGCGTAGAACCAATGTGCGAAACTTGAATTAATGTTATCCAGTTCTGTAAATTCTTTGAATAAAATAATGAATTGAGTTCAGAATGTAGGCGTTGTGGTCGCCCCTCTGATTCGTTACACAGTTAATGACATTATATAAAAAATAGAAATATTTTGGCGAAAATCTGTGTATATTTTATATGATTATAGGCTCCGAAGTTTATAAAACAGCTGCGACAGGAACTTTTGAGGAGGGAATTGAACAGTTTAATTCATTATAAGCATTAAGATTACTTCGTCGTTTTATTCGGAAAATAAGGGAGTTTATAAACGTAAGGCGTAGTCATATATACTAGTATATATGTATGTGGAATTATAACATGGTCGGTAGGAGGAATATGTCTATCAATGAATAATAACTAATAAATCAATCATTCTTAAATTAATGCTTTGTATTTCTTTAGTGGGGTGCTGTACGATATACGTGTAATACGTACTACGTATATTTTCAGTACGATCAGTGTTATATAGAGCAATTTATAACATTCCAGAGAAAGCACACAGAAGGAGAATTCTTCAGTAACTATTTATCTGCTTTTCCATACAAAATAATTCCGGGCACACTTTCACAGTTCGGATCATTATTAAGTCGTACCGTCTTTCGTAATGGGCTTGACTTGGTAGAACGACTTCTTCCTGTCGAGAGGATGTGAACACAAATATTCACGAAAGGACATGAGCTGTTAGATTTATACATGTATACATTGTAAACCTGCAGATCCTATGACGTGTTACATAAGCCTTTGCCTCCTGATACAAATTCATAACGAGTACTCAAAATAAATTCTTGACAGTAACCAAACACGCGGATGCAGACCGAGTTGTTTGTGTTGTTCATCGATGTCCATTAATTAGGGAGCCGCTTCGCAAGTGCAGATATATTTGTTGATGGCATTATATAGGCGTCGTAAATAATGACCATCGTAAATTGGATCGTCGTAAACGTGATCGACATAAATGGAAGAATTCTGAATTAGTTTCAAATAAAGGACGATCATTGTACATTCTATTGTAATATCTATCAAGGACTATACCTCTTAAGCTCCAATTCTCAGTAATGCTAGAACCTCACCAACTCTGTGATGTAAATTGTACTGTTGGTAGAGACGAGCTTTAAAGGGGCCCGAATTAGGTTAGAACACAATCCAAGCAGTTTGCGTAAATTTGATATTTACGTCATGTTATCTCGTTACTGTTTCCTTTTAGAGACGCTAACAGACCACAACAAATGTTACTGTAGTTGTGACGAACTTCTGAGAAAATTACTGGACTATATTCTTCCCGCATTGAGCTCCTAACAACCACATACTCAGAAAATGAGGCTGAGATACAATAATGACCCTCTCTCTGGGAATAGTGAATTCATGCAATGGACTACCAGCCAATAACGCGGTGTTATAGCATATTAAGAAATATTTCATAAATTTTAATGTAGATAGAAACATGAAAATGAGTGGATTCGTTTTGTATTTATATAAAGTAACATTGTATTTATCGTTGTTCAACATTTTGTAAGGATTTGCTTCTCCCTAACTTGTCTAACAACTTACAGAATTGGTAGATTCATTATAACGAATTTGCGCTTGAAGTTGTCTAGTTCCCCCACTAGTGCCCACTGGCACTACAGTCCCAGTGGGCCTAGGCCTACCTCCATGAACTTCTCCTCTTTCACTTCGGTTTTTCTCGATATTACACACTCGGTAGGACTCCTTGGGCGGGTGATCAGCTCGTCGCAAGGCCTCTACCTGTACACAAACACAGAAAAACGGACATAAACATCCATGCCCTGAGTGGGATTCGAACCCACGATCCCGGTTTCGAGCGAAGACAGTGCATGCCTTAGACCGCTCGGAGAAAACCTGCCTCAGCGCCACTTTGTCCACCAGAAATCCCACTTGAACAGACCTGGGATAGAACCCGGGCCGCCGCGGTGGGAATCCAGCGACTAACCTCTTGAGCTATGGCGCGGCCCCAAACGCTGGATTAGTAGATGCAAAGCCGCATTCCTCCCAAGAACAATTAACACATTATTGTACAAACATTAATTTGATCAGTCCACAATAATCCGTACTGCGTTTACTGAAGGCTCAGGATAATCTTCTATTCTAAATTTCATTTCCGTAATCATGTTAACTACGTACACGTTATTTTCCCAGTGAATTACGTTGTTGTTGGTTCTAGTTCGCAACGTAAACTTCTCATCCTGATCCCTCCAAAGTTTATATGCTATATGCAGTATTATACTTCGCCCAAATTATATCTAAGTTTGAGTTTGCATCTGTTATATGGAATTCCATTATGGCTGCTGATTCTAAGATTACAGCTATTATGAAGTTTCTTACCTCGTGCCCGTTCCTCTTATGATTTGGAATGTTTAAAATTTCACACCTTACGTAAGAGGAGTTATCACATCCATGCACTCTTATTCAATTTTACCTTGTTCTAAATACTTTTTTAATTCGCTGGTCTTAGAGTTCCTAATAAATGTACCAGAGATTCTTTTATTTGCAATGGTTCCTCTTAAAATAAATGTTTTCCTGTCTGGACCCCCTTCATCAGGAAAGAGTTTTCTAACTCGCAGAGAAGATCTGTATGACGTAAGAGATTCGTCATGAGTTTCCATAAGGTTTCAATCTCGAGGGTTCAGGTTTTACTCCACAGATGGCGCTAGCAGTAGATATTACATGTCTTCACATTTTTTTTTATTTCTTTACATTATGGCTCATGCACTTGAATTTGTTTCTTAGATTTGTAGCACAAATTTCTATCTTCTTTGCTGTCCTACTTCCACGCCTGTGAATGCTCTATTACAATTTCAGTTGCATATTTTCTTGTTATATCCCGTCGAATTAGCCTGGTCTCAGATAATTAAATAGCTGCTTGAACATGCCAGGTATTTTTCAGTGATCTAAAGAACCCAACTGGGTAAATGTCTTCCACCTGAGGAAGGAAACAGATTCAGTTTCCGAAACGTCCTGTATTCTATTCTCTAGAATACCCAACGATGGAAGTAGTAAAAAAACTCAGTAATTCTGTGGTTCATAGTTCAAAATGCGCCAGGACTGAACTACGTTCTTCATATGTGCATGCAGTGACGCGCCTTTAAACCCACCCACCAACTCAAAGTGCACGTGGACGTGGAATGTATTCAGGATACATAATATGGCGTTAAATGAAGCAGATCGCTGTTCAGTCCCAAATATCATTGGCTATCTCCTTGAGAATTTACCTGTATAAAATATCGGAATGCTTTTCCTTTTCATGCCGTGCTGTAAGTCTTTAAGTTCTATAACTTTAAAGGATTTACATAAATTGTAAGAGTTCAGCTTTGTTGATTCATTAACATAGAGTTCTTTCATGCTTCAGGTAACAATTCACATTGAACATGATTTGAGCAATAAATTGTAACACTTCATTCGTTCAGAAAGGACCCACTGCTGTGTGTATTGGTTTCATTCAGACCTAACCTGACGTTACAACACTGGCAGTTTTAAAAGCAAAATTTAACATGAATAATAAGTAAAACTTTCATTTATATCTGCAGGGAAACACGCTACACATCGTGAGACGGGCTATTAAGATGACGGTCCTTTAAGATGTCACGCCGTGCAGTTTGTATAGGGACAAATTTTCAGAGAAATTTGATACTTACTTCTTCGTAGAGGAATAGTCAGTCTGCTCAGGGAATAATGGATTTCTTGTGTTCCTACAATTCATAGTCTCATATCTCTCTTTTTTGTCTTACCTGTATTCACCTTGCTCTACCCTACACTTTATTTTCCTTCTTATATATCAAATTAACCATAAAGTTAAAACATTCCATCATCGCCATAAAACAAAATTCCGAGGTCCTTGTCTGGAAACTCTTCTCCTTAGCACCCTTAACCCCAACAAATTTTACACTAAACTTATCAGAAGAACAAGTGACGAATCCTAGGTACTGACGCTGATCATTCTGAGCCCTTATTTATTTGGATGATTATAGATGACCATGAAATTTATTTCTAATTAATTCTCGGTAATTTAAATTTCAAAAGTCTTATGTTTCGATATTACTGGAAATGTATCGTGATCTATAATATCGTATTTCATTGTCTGGGATTTGCAATACGGTGTTTATGTTGAAATTTCTAGATTCTGGCAGGACAAAGGAGTCCGGAGTTCTGACATTTACGATCAGTCATAAATTTAGCTCGGGTACAGGGAACCGGACGCGCCTAAAAGGACAGGTCAGAGCTTGTTACAATTGCCTGTGAATGAGGGCCAGTATGATTGAGTTGCCTCGTTCAAGCTTTCCACGGAAGATGGGATGAAATGTATATGTCAACACCATCTTTCGAATTCCCGGCGTGGGGGTGCAAGCCATTCCACAATGGGAGAGACTTTCAGAATATTCCGAACTGAACGGACGTGACCCTTGCACGCTCCGGGACATAGCTAGCCGATAGTGTAACGCTGTAACTTAAAGCTAAGAATACATTAATTTAACAGTGTGGTGAATTAGCAGGTGAATAAACGTCAATTGGCTCAACTCTCAGAAAAACGCTTTCTTCGGCATCGCTACCCTGAGACCCATGCAAACCGACCCAGCTAGTTTCCCGTACCTATACCGATCTTCCTTAGTTTGATCTGTGAGGACAACTTCCAGTAGCCATCATACACTGTCCTAAGGTAGAAACAGGTATAGCAGGGATAGCACCATTCCGAATGCGCTGATACAAACAAAGGCGGGTTGGAAAAGAGCGGTGTTAGTACTGTCTGAAAGTGAAGTCCAGTCACTTCTGTGAGGTAGACAGGAAGGGTCTACGAAGAGGGCAGAAGAAAACAGAAATGGAGACAGCAAATTTTTCTCCGAAACCTCGGTATTTATTTACCAAACTACATGGCGTTGTATCCCAGAAGGCAGTAATCCTCACAGACACTACCATGAGAATGTTAAATCTCAAAATCTAAATAAGAGATATTACTTCTCCCTCACGGAAGTAATTATCTCTCACGTGACGATGCTTTTGGTTTTCACCTAGATCCTACTGTCATTACTCGACTTAGGATGGCTTAAAGGATCTTCGCCGAACGGCTCTAGTTTCAAAATATGGCGCTGCCTCTCTCTTTTGCTGTCCAGTTTAAAAACTGAATACATTTTCACTCTGTTATGCCGAGTACAAAAATGATGCACGTCAGTAAATACAAAGCAGTGAGTCTGATGTTTTAAAGAGAGGGTAGGAAAAAAAAAAAGAATTCCAACGTATATAGAGGAAGCCACTGCTGGCCTTCAAAATGAATTTCCGTTAATAAATCGGACAGTGTGAATAGACGCATCGTGTTAGAGACTCTAATATGACATTCGTTCTGTTCACTTTAGACAGAACTTTTAATTTCGTCTGTAGATAACAAAATATAAAGCAGTGGTTTCTGTATTTCATAACGTTTAGAAATGAACGATAGTTCTCAACCTGGGGCTTGTTGACAGAGCCTATATAGCCGACAGTAGTTAATCTCCAATAGAGTCAGGGATTTCTGGAAATTGAGAAAGTGTGTGCCTTTTAGTTTTATGTATATATGTTTCATCCATTAATTTATTTTCTATTTATTTGCTTCCTAGGCCTATCTGCTGTCTTTATTTTATTATATGGTTACTGGAGTATGGCTGCTTGACTAGTAGTAACGGATTGGGTGATTGGATTTATTGACACTACTTTACAATCTCTCTTAATCACAGTCCATTACAGTAACTCACTATCAATTTTCAGCCGAACTCTTCGTCCTTGACTGCCGACGACTCGCTCCATTCTGCTTCTCCTTCTACCACTGATTTCGGATTTACGAATGGACTACTTACATAGTCTTGAGACAGAACAATAGAAAAATACCTCTTCCTCTATTGTTGTATTCGCAGCGTGCTCTATAGCAACGGAAGCTGTCCGATTGTTGTCTGGGTATTTGTTGTGCCGGAATATGTTTAGCGACCCGTTGCCTAGCGATGGGCATGGCGCGGACCACATAAACACTTCTTGCAGTACCTTTTCTAATAATTACAGAAGTCTTGAAAATATTTCTGTATTTCAGCATCCTGTTGCACATCTTTAATTAAAAATCTATGTATCCACAGTCCGTCAATAATGCAACAATCATTAAAATATTCACCATTCAACACCAACACGACATGTTTCGGCCACAGACGGCCATCCTCAGGTGTTTCGATGCGTCTAAACTGTTACACTGCTTTGATGTGAGCTAAAATTGCGCGTTGCAGTCCACTTAAATTAAAATCTTTCGTAAAATCCTGTTCCACATAAGGGATGACGCCCGTTATCAGGCAAACAAATGATAGACATCGCAATTCCCACATGATCTGATATCTTATTCTGAAACTAAACTACGAGTAGCTGTAAATGATATTATTCTGGAGATGTTTCGAAACATCGGGCATTTGACAATATCATAAGCACGTGCATTTCTGGAAACTTCCATACAATTTGTAAGTACCAGACCTGCCTGTTATTTGCTGTATATTGTGTTTCATTTACGTTTATTATAAACCCAAGTTTCCAGCCAATAAAGACGTGGGATGTAACACTGTCAGGTCCCTGGACTTATTGATATTTTGTTGATTCTCAATTGCACACTTGTGTATAAATATAAAATAAAGCTAAAACTGGCTATATAATGTTAGGAGCAGTAATGCGGGAAATATTGCCTGTCATTGCAGATTTCCAGTGAGTAACGGCGTGTAATCCTTTGGTAGGGAGAAGGTACTGAACACAAGTGAACGTGATTTGGGATTATGCAGCTGACCCAGAGTTAAGTCCTGTCTCCTCGGGTAAACACTGGGATTAATATTTGATTCTGATATCTGTCAGGCGTCTGTGACATTTCGGTATTGTATAAATTGTGTTAGTAGAATGAATTTATTTCGCTAATTTTGGAGAGAATATTGTACAATGTCCATTTTCTGTTGTAGTGCATACACGGGAGCAACATGTATAGTATCGTGCAGAGCACGATCTCTTTGGGTATAACATCATATAGTCGTTAAAATTTGATGACCGTTTCGGAAAAGTATATTGCCTCCATCTTCAGGATTGAAGTGTAAACCGAGCAGGACATTTGCACGAAACAGGCAGTAAGCACAAACATGGTTAGCTCGCTGCCTTCTTCCATCTTCTTAATGTTGGCTTCTTGCTTGGCTTTCTTGGACCCTAAATATCGAGGCGATATATTCCTCCTGAATTTCGATTTCAACAGACTATATGGTGAAGAAAGCAGTCTTCTGGGATTTGGCACCGTGTATAAGTGGTGTTAACCAAATCTTACAGACTATAGGGTGTTATATCCCAGATAATGCAAATTTTCGTAACCACTGCCGTAAGAGGCTCAAGTACTATTTGCGATATCTTTCAAGTGGCCACCATCAACGGAAGTCACATAATAACACGCCTTACAGGATATAGACCGCAAATACAACACAACCACTCCACATCATAAAAAGACCCCGCACATATTCAAGAAAACACAGAACACCGGAAACACGAAGTTCCAATTGACAAAAAGAAAAATAATATTTTTAACAAAGTTCGACAATAATATGGAACTAGTTTTAAATCTTATTTCTATGTTAGACAATAATTATAGTTTTAGAGCAATGAATTAGAAAAGCAATACACCGCAGTAATTAAGTAAAGGCATTTTTTTTCTTGGCACTACAGCCCCAGTGGGCCTAGGCCTACCTCCATGAACTTCTCCGTTCACTTCCGTTTTTATAGATCTTACACATTCGGTAGGACTCCTTGGGTGGGTGATCAGCTCGTCGCAAGGCCTCTACCTGTACACAAACACAGAAAAACACACACAAACTAAACATACCTACCCTGAGTGAGATTCGAACCCACGATCCCGGTTTCCAAGCGAGCGAAGATAGTACATGCCTTAGACCGCTCGGCTACCGTGACCGGCAAGTAAAGACATTTATCTGACATAAACCTTAATAGATCTAAGCATTTCATAGAAGTATCAATTGCAAAAGAGTGACATAAAGGACACCAACAGTCTACGAGCACAACATTAAGTTGCGAATTTTATCTTGTTACGCAACTGATAGTTATTCAGTTCATAGAGACGTTCACGTTTGTATGGAAACCAGAGATTTACACCCATGTTCGTTATTTTCCAACAGTTAACCCTCTACTCCAACACTTCAACCTAATACATATTTCTCCTTCTTAGAAAGAAATTCCTAAAATATCTATATTTCAGTTGATACTTAGTGATGGATGACAGTTTCTTGGGCACGGCCTTACAGAGTAGCCTTCTCTTCCTCGACTCTTCTGTACTTTTCTTGAAGACATAATTGTAACAAGTCTCAGAATGGCTATAACTTTTAAAATTATAAATCTATAACATATACAATAGGCAACATGTAAGAAAAATATACTAAAATGATACTACTTCATTTTAGAACAACTGTTCGATCACATTCACAGCCTCACAATCTCCAACTTACATTTTAATATAATTTTTCTTTATGCATCTCGCTCTCCCAAATAGCCAGTTCTCTAGAAGAAACGGCGAGTACATTTCTATAAGAATTTCTTGTTTGCCATGCGTACGATATCGATGCAATTCTCACACATAAGACTGGAGTGATTATAATAAAACTATATTCGGAGTGATTTTTTCTTAAATTTCTCTGTAATATATCATTACTTCATAATTGCTTTATAATTACATTCGTATTTGATGTCAACCTGAAGCGCAGTGAAATTTGTGCAGGAAAATGTTACGGTTACCGGCAACATTAGTAAATTCTGAGCACAAAGTTTACAGGAAAAATATTTTTGCGCATATGCAAAATCTCCTTTTGCCTGTACACAGAAATCCTTAATGTTGAAGAAAGCAGTCTTCNGGGATTTGGCACCGTGTATATGTGGTGTTAACCGACGTTTCGGAGGAACGTATCGCCTCCATCTTCAGGGTAGAAGAAAAAATACGTCGGTTAACACCACATATACACGGCGCCAAATCCCAGAATACTGCTTTCTTCATAGTCACCGCCGTGAAAGCCTCAAATCTTACATCCTTAATGTTGCCTGACCTCAGGAAGTAGAAAGGTCTGGAAGTATACCTACATTTATACCAAGATAATAGGCTTCACAGGTTTCATTCATTTTTAGTCTGTTTAACGACATTGTCAGCAAATCAGATTTGATATCTTTGAAATGTATTGACATACTAGCAATATCCATTAAGTCCATGATTTATTTTATCCGTCTTCTAGTGCATACATTCATCTGCCCCTCTTCTCACTCTCACTACATGTTTCGGCACAAATGTGCCATCTTCAGGTGCTGATCCAATCCACGACAAACTAGTTCATTGCATGCCTTGTCTATACATACTAAAATAACTAAAATATATATTTATCATATATACTGATAAATGTTAAGTGTTAAAATATTAAAATTATACAGCATATCTCATACCCAGCAGGTCCAGCAGTATAACACACGCAGTCACAGGAGCGAGACGCAACATAGAGCACAATACACGATAGTGAAAGAGTGCTCCAACAGACGATGATAGACGTGACTCGCGTAATGAAACACGACGTAAGAATGAAATATGCTGTATAATTTTAATATTTTAACACTTAACGTTTATCAGTATATATGATAAATATATATTTTAGTTATTTTAGTATGTATAGACAAGGCATGCAATGAACTAGTTTGTCGTGGATTGGATCAGCACCTGAAGATGGCACATTTGTGCCGAAACATGTAGTGAGAGTGAGAAGAGGGGCAGATGAATGTATGCACTAGAAGACGGATAAAATAAATCATGGACTTAAATCAGTGCAACAGGAGGCTAAAATATAACAATATCCATTAAGACATGTTGTTATGTCGAGGTATACTATGAGCTCTGTCCGCAAACATGGACACTGCAATAAGGACTGAAATATAGTTCCATCTGCTAATTACTTCTGACATCATCTGCTTATATTTGCTAATACTATCAAAATCTGACTGCTAACATAGATAACAACAGAACAATTAGAGTTGGGCCTTTATAAGACGGATCTAAGTTATGTGTAATTTTTACTCATTGTTTATCATGGGACCTGTCTCTTCTGTCCTTTCGCATTACTTACTTTTCGTTGTCTTTTAGTCTGTCCGGTTCACTCAGATAAGCTGTTAATTTTGTTGAGAAGAAGAAGGATATGTGGAGAGTATATCGACATTTGAGTAAATAATGCGAACATTTCTGTTATTACAAGAAATTGCATTTTGATGTGATATATTTTCGTGCTTGACAGCAGTCATGATATTTTCTAATCCAAACACGTTTCTCTTATGAGTTCTTTGTCTAATAAAATAGTTCTCAACACAAAAAGAGGTATCAAAATGTCGTAGATTGTTATTCGATCTTGAAACTTTTTATCCATTCTTCACAAATTTCTTTTTGATATTAATTTCGTCTTCCAGAAGAAAACCGCTCGTTTTTCATCTGTAGATGCTCTTGCAGCAGAATTGACTCTGCTTGCAGGCGACAGATAGCGTTGTTGATGCTGGAGTGACTTTATCGTGCCACCACCAGCTGACAGCTCACTCAAGTTTTAATTCCCCCGCACTAATACTCGACAGTCGGGGGCCTCTTTATTTGTTCTCCAATTCTCCCACTGAGATGACTGTCACTCATCGCAAACTGCGGCTTGACGGGAGATGCTTAAAGGGTTCAGAGATTTCACAGGTTCTTATTGACAAGACGTAATGATGCATTAGGACCGTATTTCTTTAGTACATTGAATTCCTTCAGGATTCCAAATTTGATGCATCTAAAGTCGGCAAGTCGCCAATTACACAAGGATTAGAGAGGCTGTCGCAAGGGAGACGAACAAACTTCGCTCTCTCAAGGTAACTAAACGCCTTTCTTTCAAAAGAGGAACCGATCGCGCTGGCAGAGTTGGATGGCTTGCGCTTTCTTTCAATTCTGAGACATTTCTGTTCATATCTCAGTTGCTAGTTGCAGTGAATTTATCCACTGTCTTGCATCCTGAACGGAGGAGACCATGTGAGATGCCTAGGCATAGATGGAAAGTTAATTGCGAAATTTACTTTCAGGAAATATTGTGTGAAGTACGGATTGGATAGATCAGTATATCGATCATCAGAGAACAGGATATTGACATCGGTTTCCCGAAGACGAGATAACAATTTAAAGGTGACTTTCTACTGTGGTGTATCGTAATTTCTTGTATGGTTAATCTAATCGGACAATACGAGATTTTACTATACTTTTAAAATCAAATTAAACAAAATTTGAAGTAAATTAAGCCGAAGAAAATCCCGCTCACCTTCACCCTCTTAGTGGCTGTATCCTCCAAACATTGTGAATTTTGTAAGTTTTGAGGTTTTCACAGCGATGACTATGAAGAAAGTTGTCTTCTGGGATCTGGCGCCGTGTATTCTTGGTTTTCACCGACGTTCGGAGGAACATCAACGGCATTTACGCCTAGAACATCCGGACAAGTCAGCCGTAGCTGAACATTGTCTCAATAAGTCATGGAAACCTCTCATCTCTTCCCTCAAGAGAACTCCACAAAGCCACCCCAGTCCATGTCATTGACGTCAGTAGCCTGTCCCCGGCCAACCGGTTCCTCCTGTTTACCCGCTACCTCCGTGCCATTGACCACCAAGTTGCCTGGATTCACTGGCCGGTTTCCCCCCCCCCTTTCCATCCCGGACCATATATGGCCTTAAATCGCTGTTCACTGTTCCCATTGGTCCCCTCTCCCAACCTCCCATCCCTTCCTGCTTCCTATATAAACCAGCACATTTCACCTCCGAATCATTGCAGCTACTGCTCTCTGTATTTGCAACGCAATTCACCTGCCCTGAAGATGGAGGCGATACGTTCCTCCGAAACGTCGGTGAAAACCAAGAATACACGGCGCCCGATCCCAGAAGACGACTTTCTTCATTGTGGATTTTAGCTAGAAAGTTGGCTGAACCGGTAACACTTGCGGTTCGTGTTCTGGGGGTGTCAGATTTGAATCTCTGTCATGACTCCAGCTATTCTGAGAAGGCGTTTCGTGATTTTTCTCAGTCGAACCGGAAGAATGCCTCGTTACTACCTCAAATTTGGACATGACTGCCTCTTTCCATTTCTTAAGTGTTCCTACGTTTAGGCGGGGTATAATGTGACTTACTGACAGAGTAATTATAAAAGCAGTAAATAAATTTAAATTAAATACAATCAGATTAATCTGTTGCTATGCCATGATTTGTAACAAAATCCTAATAGCGACATGTTGTTTATATGCTCCTGGTTTAAATACCAATATGGATAATATGAACACTGAAGAAAGCAGTCTTCTGGGATGTAGCGCCGTGTAGATATTGTGTTAACCGTCACTGCCGTGAAAACCTCAAATCTTACAACATGAACACTTCTTTAACGACGTTTTCAAAAGATTGGTACGCTGATTGGTGATCTCGCTACTTACTGGCTAACTGGTTCTTGGATCGTTTTACGACGTAGCGCCTGCCTTCCGCGGATTTACATAACATTAAGTGAGAAGGGAAATTTATCGCGAGTCCTACGAATCTGGAGAATTATGTCTTACTCTTTCAAATCACTACGTGCGCATTTGCCTGTGAATTGTGGGGGTACCACGACAACATCTATGAAAAACCGCAAATACGAACGGTATCAAAACGTGGTGCAATTTCGGTGCTGACAGCATCGTTAAATAGGAACCTTAAAAATGTTATAAATAGAATATTTAACAGTCAATCCATGCATTTGTTTGACAAATCACAACAGATTACAGCAATAAATTCTCTATATATACTAAAGATTCGTTCATTATACATAAACTCTCGATACTCAATATTAAGTAAAAGTAAAAGTAAAGTAAAGGTATCCCTGCAACAGGCTGTGGAGGCCCATAGGGTGGTGAGATGTTGAGGTTTCCACATTTTCTAGACAATCTGCTCAAAGATGGAGGCAAGGTTGTCAGCCCTACGCGCCGGCCGTCCTTTACCCCAGGAATATTCATGGTACTCATTTCTGTTAGAGGATGAGTCTACTCCAGGGCCGTGTACGGCTGGAAAGATTAGGTAAATTGAAAAAATCCAATAACCTCATCGGGAATTGAACCCGCGGCTTGCAGCATATTACCTCAACCAACTACGCTACCGTGTGCCCCTTCCATAATTAGTTCTGTTATTTTTTATAAAATAGAAACTTATGTGATATTATTACAAATGGTAAAACAATTCCGTCCACTGTGACTGTTGAAGCTTTTACTGCTTCACATTTTAGCACCCTAACAGAGTAAAAGCAACACAGCACGCTACGAACAAACATAGGACGACAACAAGAACTACCTTCCCAAGAAAGACAGGTGGCACAAGTTCGGCCCCGTCAAGAAAAACGAAAGGACAAGGGACATGAACCAGTTCGGTTAAAGAATTTTAACTTAAATAAAAAAGATTTTGAAAATAAACCTTTAATGCATCTAGGACAGTTGCTGTAGTAGTAAGAATTTTGGATTTTGTATAAAGCGTATATTACAAATATTGTATATTTATGTAATTTAAAAATCAAAACACCCAATGTAATAGTAGTTTCTAAAAGTATTGATGTTCCCTCCGATGATGGTCTGTAGGGACCGAAACATGTTAGGGTGCTAAGAAGTGAAGTAGTAAAAGCTTCAACAGTCACATTAGACGGAATTATTTTATCATTTGTAATACTGTTAGTGTGACGGACAAGAATGAAAAATAATCAAATTTATATGATATTAACTTTATGTGAATGAATAACTCAGTGGTGCAGATTCTATTTTGAGAAACTGATACTCATTCTACTGATCAATAAATGTGGAACCCAGTAGCTGCTAACTGCATTCGAAAGATCCCGTCCCGCAACTGGAAATCATCATGGGCTAAATAAATGCAGCTCACAACCGCAATGATTGGGGTAGTAACGTGACATATGACACAAACTCCGTCCTAAGTGCAACAATTTATTGTAATTGTTTCCGCCGTAAATGGCCATCATCAGGTGTATACTCTCAGGTAGCTGCTACACTGCACGTAGTTTAAAATTTAAAAAACACCAGTCTTCCCAACTGTTCATTTCTCCGTTGCTAACAGGTTTCGATATATCAGAATCCTCCCCGCTGATATCTGTCAGATATGTACAAAATCTTTGTTAACCTACACACGTCAATTTGATTTTTAAAAACTGGCACTTTTAAAATCTTCAATTCCAATTTAAAAATGTCTTTAAATTTTTTTTCAAATTTTAAAATTTAAAATTCTCAGGGGTACCCGCCCTATGTCTATAGTGCTGCAGCGGCGACTTCTTGTTTTGAGCACTGTTCAGGTATTATTCTGTGTAGGCTCCCTGTGTGCGTGCCGCCGCTTATCTTTAATATAATATTGAAGTAACGTGAATTGGTGGGACAGTCTTGAAGGTATAATCATACTTTATTCTGTAGCGATAACAAATGATCAGTCTGTTTATTTAATTTTATTTAATAATATTGTCAGTAGCTCAGGCTATGTGCCCCATGGCATAAAATAATAGCATTATTAATGAATTAAATTTATTGAATACGTGAGGTGGCTGAGGGAGCTGAGAAAATCACGAAACATCTGTCTGGAGAGACATTTTCCGACCCGAGAGGGGTCTCTCTCTATGAAGCATGAGTGTTGACCATTCGTCCAAGACGTAAGGTCAAGATTCTATCACAAGGGTCTATTTCTATATATAAAATGCGGAAATTGCGTTACTTGTGTGGTGTAATAAACGCCTACATGGGAAAGGAGGAACCGTAATACTTCCTGACCAATGAGCTGACAGGTTACGAAAACAGCGGTAATATTATTTGGCTATCTACCTTCCAGGAACTTTCTTAGGTGGTTTTACTGAGTAGAACGGATCTCTCCTAGAACCTCGGCTTCTGAGGAAATGAAGAAAAAATAAAGAACTGAAAGAAGTCTCCACNCCCCCCCCCGCTTTGTTCCGTCACTCCGTCTCCTTCTCGTTTTCAGTCTTTGGGTCATGATCAATCTCAGTCAAGACTAACTTTGTCGTGTCCGCATTTTTTTCCTTTTGTGTAAATATAACTTACTGCTGATTTTTTCAATCTCCTACCAATAAATTTCTTCCAGCAGTCTACACATGACCTCTAGGCTTCCTGTAATTTACTCATTCCACCTCGCAAATATTATCCTCAGTTAAAGGATATTGGTCATCCGGAACCTGAGATGGTAAACTCGGTAGCTGTTCTCAGTGTGAATGTGGGTGAAGATGGATGGGTTGACTTGCTACCACTTTCATTGCGATGCAAGGAAACCCAATTAAATTGATCTTTTTAATTTTGTAAGACATTTACTATAGGAGCTCTAAAGAACTGTGCTACTGACAATATGATTTGTATGAACCAGTCCTACGATAGTCAAAATTTAGAACATGAACACATTTTTTTTTTTCATATTTACTTTTAGATTTCTATATTAATTTATAGTTTCTTCTTCAGAGCTTCAGAAACTAAACTCAAACCTCTTCGACGTCGTAACCATCTGCTGAATCCTGCCCTAAATTTTAAAATTTCCTTTGGTTGTAACAAAATTGAAATTTTTAAGCTCTACCGTTTACCATTCCTTTCTGTTGCGTCCATAATATTTGTAGCTGAAGAGCCACGAATGCCCAGCTAAAATCTATAAGAAAGTTCAATATAAATACGATACCAATCGGATAATTTTTATATTTCATTTCTCACAACTTCTTTTCACCTTCATCATCAGTTTTCTCATATTTACTAATATTACTTAAGAGTTTACGTTGGTCACTGGAGGAATGAGACTAGTCGTTTCTATCGGGCCCAGCTGTGTAGGACCGTTTCCCCTACATGCAATGAAGGAAATGAATGCAGTTTCCAATACTTCATTTTCATCGAATATTCCGCAGAGTAGAGAGAGTCCAAAACAATTTTTGTAATGAACTGATCATTGTAACAGAATGTCAGAATAATCGCCTTTATTAAGTTGTACAGCCGTATATTTTTCAATTAATACTTTAGAATGTTAGAATGACTTACACACATTTTATTAATTTACAAGTTAATCTTGGAGTTATATTTGTGCAATACAGTACATACGAGTATATGATATTTTTCGGGGAAAGCAATAAATTTTAACAATGGATTTTCTTGGAAGGAAAGAATTATTATGGCCATTAAAGAAAAAGTCATCTTTGAACTTCTCTGGAGTGCACCCCAAACCTCTCTTGTCCATTTCATTCTTCCTTTTTGTGTTCCTTCCACGGATGTATTTGTTGTTATTTTGACAGCACAAGGGAAGTCATCTCAACCTTTTGCTAGAGACATCGTACAAGTGCAGTAGGACTTCGATGCACTCAGTGTCTTCATAATTACTGAATATCCTTAAAATTAACACGAATGCAAAATATGCTAATAAAGAATCGTATTTTTAAATAACCTCTTCGCCGTTTTGATTGCCTTATTGGTCTTCAATTATATTTTCAACTCCGTTTTACAAAGCTAATCATTAAATTTCAAATGCTTCTTCATTGGTCATGAAATATTTTTGTTTTATTCCGTTGTTACACATGTACAGCGTGAGATACGAGAATCTCACATCAGTGAGCAGTACCAATACACGTTTCCGAGGTGCAAAGTCTGTAGTCGGGAAGAGAAGGACAGTCATTTTCTAACGGATTTGACCGACGCGTTGTCAGGCAACAGCTGAGTAAACACGAATAGAAATAACAATAGAAGGGAAAATGTGTTTTCTGTGCAGTCCGCACCGAGCAGAAGCACGGAAATATAGGAAGTCTTTTATCAGGCAACGCAGATGTAAACATGCATCCACAATAAAAGGAAACGGTGTTTTCCATGGAGTCCGTGCAAGGTAGTTATCTTAAAAGCAAACGACGCTGCGAGTTCAGTTCTGAGTTCTCGGTGGAAGGTAACCAAGGAAAGTTCGTCGTAGACGAGGAATAAGACGTCAGCTTGTGAAGATTTAGTGTGTGATTAGAAAGTCTCAAGTGTAACACCTGGAGCTTGTGATTCAGCGAGAGTGTTGTAGTTCCTGCGTTTTAGTTTTGGTACCAGGAGAGGAGTAGTGTGTGTGTAATTCTGTAAATCAGCGATAGCGCTGTATTTAAATATGATTGAGAGAGAATGTAACCAAAATTCCAATAAATTCAATCACCCTAAATAGAACCCGCCATTTTCGTCGCGCTTACACCCCCTTACACGTGACAATTTAAAAGGAACCTAATGATTTCATGTATGTGCCAGAAACGGAAGCAGTAAATTCCTCTGAAAACTTTGATACCTATTTACCAGACTACACGGGGTCGCATCCCAGAAGAATATATATCTAAATATATATAAAATATAAAAATGTTTAAATAAATATTATAGACTGAAGTCTCAGTTTTATTAAGGGCACCATCTTCTGGCAGAAGGCGCTCTGTAGTAGAGACGTTTCAAAGTTACCGTGAAAATACAGTTTCACCTCATTTCCACTGCCAAGGGAACGGCGGAACTCTCC
Source organism: Cryptotermes secundus (assembly GCF_002891405.2). Taxonomy (NCBI): domain Eukaryota; kingdom Metazoa; phylum Arthropoda; class Insecta; order Blattodea; family Kalotermitidae; genus Cryptotermes; species Cryptotermes secundus. The sequence continues at coordinate 992,478 of NW_019738352.1, forward strand.
GTTATACGGAAATATTTTTGTGATTACAAATGTTTTCTGAAAATGTTGATGCGGTGTCAAAATGCTAAATTCAATCCGTTAGATGGAAGATTCTGAGTGCTCTTATAGATCAAGACGATAAATAAGGGATTCTCTAAGAATCGTTTATCTTTCCGTCAATGCATAGCCTAGGTCTGCGAGTAATGTCTAACTTTGATTCTTTCCAGTCATCGAATAGTGTTTCCTGCTTGTCCTAGCACACTAAATTCCACAATGTCATCACATTTGATTTAATTAGCACAAAATAATTAAGTGAATATGATGATTCAGTTTATTGACATACGCAAGTACTATTATGTAACTACCGTGACTCTATAGGCGGAGATAGAAATGCCTGTGCCATGTGAATGCATTTCTGGCATTTAGGTAGGAGTGACTTAGGGCCTATGTTGCCAGTTCTACTAATTGCAAGTCACTTTATTTGCAGTCACTATAAACTATACAGCTAACAGAATATAATTATACGGAAAATGTTAGCTCAGACCGTAACGTTTCTCTCCGATTATTCTGAAAGGGGCTTCCATTGCTTTCTTCAGTCCCGCCAGGCCAGTTTCAGGCAAATAATTTAATTTAGGTCACCACCGTCTCCTTCCACATTATTTTCAATCGATATTTCGGAATCATGCAAACATTTAATCCTATATGCCCTAAACTACTTGTTAAATGAAGTAAAATTTCTGTGGCCTGTAGTCCGCAATCGAACTATACCGACCGAGCGACCGCCGCTTGTCACCGAAGTTAGTGCCAACTTTAGTCTATACATGGTGTCGCGTGATCAGCGCAATAGATCCCCACGGCTGTTATTCTCGGTTTTCTAGACCGGAGCCGCTATTTCCTTGAAATAGCGCTACAGTTATCCTCACGATGCTGAGTGGACCCCGTTCCAGACCCACTACTTCTCAGAAAATATGGTAGCGCCGGGAATCGAAGTCCGGTCTCTGAATCTGTAGCCAGGGACTCTCACCACTAGACCACAGAGACGTTAAATGAAGTACTATATAAAAATCAAATGAATGTCGTTAAATCAATCTATGAAATATTGAAATGACATTGTCTGATGTGGCATGTAAGGTAAAATAATTACACCCCTGGTATTAATTTATTCCGGTCACAGAACCGGAGGCAGACATTCGAACGCTTTTTCTATTGAAAGGGAAGGAGCAGTTCACAGCTAGTTTTTCGCAATAAAATTCAAGCCCAGTGGTAATACTGAAGCAGGTCCTTTCATTTCTACGTATTGCAAATATGCCAGCATACATATTTCAAATACAGTGTATGAAGAATGTATTCTAAAAACTAAACAGAAAAATAAAACAAAGAATTTCGTGTTTGTATGTAGGCACACAAATAGTTCAACGTCAGGAAGTCGCCAGCATATAGCGCTTTCGGGGCGTGTAAACAATGCTCTTAGCTCGTAATACGTTCAGGAGCATGTTGGTAGTAAGGATTTGTGCACGTAAAGTATCTTCTGTGGCGTATTCAACTAGTGGCTGCAGGCGTGTACTGGGAAACAACTGCCATGCATAGCCTACTTACAGATCGCCTTTTTCGAAGGATTTCACCACACATCTATCAACATTAACCACGCATTTTTCAAAATTAAGGATTAAATAATTCCTCGTAGCCATATGGCAGTCTTGTTGCAAGTATCTGACAGAATAGGAGCATATATCTAACTTGCTATTGTATCGCTTTCCGTTTTCGTCCACCTTCTTCCCGATCACTCCTATTTAATTTTCTTCCTCTTATTCTCAAAATTTCTTGTTATTTCTTCTTTGTGATCTCCAATTCTCTCTTTATTTCCTTTATTCGCCACCTGACAGTGGACCACATTTTGAGCCAGTCCAACTATGTCTTAAATTTTATGTCTTATACATCTAACATCTGTTTTAATATTATCACCCAGCCTACGATTCTGATGTGTATGTTCCCTTCGATAGTGAATAGATTTGTTGCGTTTGTTCTTATACCTCATACATCCCACGTAACTCGCCCGTTTCCGTCTTCCTGTTTAGTCACGCTATTATATTAAGTTACATTTGGAGCACAAATTATGAATCTTTCAATGTTTTGCGTGTAAAATTGTAAAGCCCTTGAACGGCCTGGATAAAGGGGACCACTTGTCCTGTCACGTACTTTTCCTTCAGTTCATCTTCCCTATAGGAAGGACGGAGGAATTCACTAATATAACAGTTTGCTGCTTATTTCTAATTCCATAAGAATGACGTACATGCATAACATAATTGTTTGCAACAGTTTCATTCCAACTCCCTATGAAAAAATAATATTTTCAAGATAGGAATATCTTACGTATCGTTAGCATTATCATTATTACATGTAATCGGGCAAGATTGTTCCTGCCAACTACTTGTAAGGAACAGCAGTTTTATATTTCGGCTGTTTCGTTCTTAATTTCAGTGACGCAATTTCAAATATTTGCACACAATTGATTTCATGTGTACCATATGATCTCATGTATTTAGGTATCATACACAATTTTGTTCTCACAAAGAGAAGCCTGGCTCATTTGTTGTTATATTTTGAAATTTGTTTTGACCACTGCTTTCAAGAAACGTTCCCTGCTTCTTTGAAAATCTTGTCTGTAATTCCTGATACTGGATGCATTGCTATATTATACTTAATCTTATTTACTAGAGTTTCAAGTCCATCAAAACGACTTAGACCGTGGTGCAGTGGCAAAATAATATTTATATCGATCCAAATTGAATGATGTTTAAGGACATGAACTTGATTCATACAGATCGGTATAAGAATTAGTAGCGGACGCTTATGAGCATGGTAAAGAGTCTTTGGTTCATTAAAGAGCACAGGATTTCTTTATTTGCTGGGTGAATACAGATTTCACAGTAAAGACTGTCTTCTTGTTCACTCCGGAATCCCCCCCCCCCAACGAAATTTATTCTTATTGTTCTGTATGTATTTTTAACATATGTATCTTCGACCACTAAACAAAAAAAGAAATGATTTGAAGAGTTTTACGTTTTGGGATATATCGGGGTGTAGTCTGTTGAAACCGGAACTACGTATCGAAGAAATACATCACTTACATTTTCAGGATTGAAATTTAAGCGAAGTAAGAATCCACCGCAATCAAGTTAGAAGCAGATCTCTTCTTGCTCGTTTCTTGCTTGGCTTATTCTTCGACCATCATGTTGAGGGCGATATATTACTTCGACACGTCTGCTTACTTTCAACAGGTCATACTGGTTTCCATCCTATAACAAAGAACATTTCGCAGCCATATCTCTGAAAACTTAAAATCCTATGACATACAACACAATTTTATATTATATTGTACACAACAGAAGTAATTGCACGTACTTATAGAGCTATCTCTAATTCTACACTTTGTGATTCACTGTGACACACACACTAGTCGTATTCTGGCAAAGCAATTAAAACTCAGGAACTATAACAGTCTCACTGAATTACGCACTGCAAATAATACATATAAAGTCTTATCTTCATAACCGTACTCTTGAAACTAACTCTTAACTACGCTACTCTGCGCTGTACTGCACTGTCAACTATTTTCCATGACGGTTTCATGCCTTGACTCACGGCTTCTCAGCACCGACTACTCGCAAACCACCTTTGTTGTCCCCTGTTAACCTTTGGCCGGGACCACGCTTAGAAATCACCTTCTAGTAATTTAGACGTGTTTACAGTTCTGTTGCCTAACACTGGGCATGGCGCTGACCACATTGAAAACAGAAGCCACGTGACTGTTATCCCGCCAGTCCATTGATGCGCTGACTGCTGCCTAGCAACAAGCTATTACAGAGGATGGACAGAAATATGGAAACACCCAACAAAAAACTCATTACCGTGACTTATGTGGTGTAGGACAGCCTCTGGCTTGCAGAACTGCTTGCAGTCTCCTTGGAATGGATAAATAGAGGTCCTGTATGATTTGCAAGGGAATCTTGTACCATTCTTCCTGAAAAACATGATAATTTCTGTTATCAATGATGGAGATGGATAGCGCGCATGCAGATTGCTCTCCAAAACAGACCACAAAGGCTCAATAATATTGATATCCGGCGATTGTGGGGGCCATGGAAGACGTGATTCTTCATCTTCATTCTCAGAAAACCAGTCCTGGACGATGTGAGCTATGTGAACACAAGCATTGTTGGCTTGGTAAATGGCATCACCATTAGAGAACAAAGTTTGCACCATGGGATGGAACTGGTCGCCCAAAATGGTCACAGAGTCGTTGGCAGTGACGTGACCTTGCAGGATAATGATGGGTCCGACAGAATACCACGATATGGCTGCCCATACCATGATCGAACCCCCGCCGTATTTCACTCTTGGCAGCAAACAATCTGGATCATAAGCTTGGGATGGCGTTCTCCAGACGTAAACTCGGCCAGAAGTCGGAAACTGTGTGAAGGTGGACTCATCCGACCAAATGACCGTCTTTCATTCCTCCTTAGTCCAGGTTTTATGACTTCGACACCACACTGTCTTCTTAGTGGCATTTTGATCACTGATGAGTGGCTTTGGAATTGCAGCTCGTCCAGAAATACACTGCTTGTGGAGTTCCCTTCATACTGTTTTGGTGCTGACAGGGCTTGTGAGCGTGACATTCAGTTCAGCAGTCAGTTTTGCAGATGTAGTCTTCTTATTTTTCGTCACAATCCTACGCAATGTTCGTCTGTCTCGATCATTCAACACACATTTCCGTCCACTCTGGTGTTTATCGGATGCGGTTTTTCCAGTCCTCCTGTATGCGGTCATAATCTTGGATAATGTGCCTCGCGAAACATCAAAAACCTCTGCTACCTTGGTTACGGAAGCACCCGCCATAAGGGCCCCAACAATTTACACGCGTTCGAATTCTGTTAGGTCTGACGTGGTGCACTATAATCTGCACAGAACACTGTCTCGACAACAAATGAAGCTTGTAACGTATTGCGGAGGTTGTACAGGTAGTGGTGTTGAGCAGATACGACAGCGTGACCTACAAACGTCGCTAAAATAAACACTTCAGTTCAGGCATGCATTTCACGAGGTGTTTCCATATTTTTGTCCATCCCCTGTACATTCGTCCTGTTGTCCCGTTCGCTTATCGCGGGGTGTTTATCAAGCCGTTTCCTGACAACGCGTTGATATCACAGTATTTTACTTTATAATTTGAGAAGAAGAAGGTGGAAAACAATAAGATTAGTAAGTACGTAGAAGGGGAATTAAAAAGGTTAACTTTTAAAGCGTACATCATTAATTAGTTTTTCTTTATATCATAGACACAGTGTGTTTCCTGTGAAATAGAAACTAAATAGTTAAATGTTACTCAGAAGAAATTTCTAGTTCGAAGTTTTCAAATACAACTTAGCCAGAATAAGGAAATGAAATGAAATGAAATGAAACGAAACTACCGAAATCCCTCGAATGTATCACTTACTAAGATTTATTCCCTATATGAATGGTTCTGAAAGAATAATATTCGTTCTAACTTCTTCGCAGAAATTTCAGCTTTTGTGCTATACTGTCCTAGATATAAGCAAGACAATCCTCTTACAGCTCATTTTGTGCAATTTTTTTTTCGCAGAATGGGCTTAATATAATTCTTCTTCGCTATACCTCTCAGAATACGTGAAAACAAAAATTTTCTCAGAATTAAGATTCTGAAGAAACAAATTTGCAAGGAAATCTTCTTATAATCTTCTCAAGATGAAGTTTATTCAAAGAACAACAAATAGTCTGATGGCTCCCATTGTTTGTCAGAGCATTGTGTTACAATTCCTCCTTTTAAGCGTTCTTGCCATTTTGCTGCTCTTGTCTTCACGCAAGTCCCTGCATTGCTTCACACGTATTGCATTCCGTGTAGGGCAAATGTGTCTACGGATTTCGAAGTGCGGATCTTCACAGAAAGCTGTCCGTTTGGTATTCACAAGAATCATTTGATACAATGCGTCGCTAGGCTGACGGATATTAGACAATATGAGCAATAACACATCCATTCCTTCTTATAACACGAATTACGTGATAAGTAAGGAAAAATCAGTAAATATTTCTTGGCAGTGCATCCACTTTTGTGTATTAATTAATATGTGTCGCTTACTTGTTTGCATTAATATGAAATTTTGTGAACATAGTACACATACGCCCCTATGCATGTAATAACAAGAATTATCTAACGGTGTTTCAGACGTATGGAATATGTAATAAAAATACTTTTTTTAATAGAGTTTCTTTCAAGAACATTGTGGACAAAAGGACAGGTGCTTTGGAGTATATAAGAAATAATACTATACCTATTTATGTCTGTATGAAGAGAGTTGATAAACATTTCATATTTGTATATAATAGAAGATAGTTAATGAATATTTATGTTACCTGACTGTACATGTATATAGTAGTTTTCCTAGCTTACACAAATGGCAGATGTGTGTCCGGAGTTTGCCATCTGAAGGATAAGATGTAATATAACTGATTTTTACGGAGAAAGGAGGGAGCATGATAAATATATGAAACGGATGAAGAAAAGTAAGAAGGTTGTTAAGGCTGAAGATGTAAAAAATATAATTCCCTGTTTATTTTAAATTGGCTTTTCAGTGATATATTTAAAATGTAGCATTTATTCATGTATTTTTACTTAAAATTTGTATATTGAATCTCATATTTGCTCATTGAATGCAATTAGAAATAAGATTACAAATTGCCAAAGAGGCAGGCTATATTTATGTGCATTTAAATTCTTATTATCGAAAGCAAGGCAATTGTCCTAAGAGGAAAGATGTTTATAAGTCCTAAAATAATATATGATTAACAAATATTAGTCAAACCAAAATATTTAAGTTTCTCATTAAAGGAATACATTAAACTAATATAGAAAGCAGGAAAGTTTCGTTTTTTGATTGTACCACAAAATTAACCTCGGGAAGGGAAATATTTTTAAATATTATAACGTCATGTCAGTGACAAGTTTACTGCACTAAAAAGAATATGGATAATAAAAGTAATCCAATATGACTAGCGGAATATATAACCAATGTAAATTACATATTGTCACATATGAGGGGTTCGCATGACTAATAACAACGTGCTCTGAATTGGATGATTCAATTCACTGCTACTTCTTTACAATTACAAACAAATATAAGAGCTCACAATCAGTGACACTCTAAGACTCGCTCTATTCCATACTGGTCTCCACCTGTCGCACATGGTTTTCGTCACACAGGTCATGAGATGTGAATTGGTTTTCTGAACAGTCCGTTGTCACGTTGGTGTTCTCGTCCGGGGTATATGTTATCCCTAAAGATCCATGAACAGCGGTTGGTGTCTTTGTCCCATCTGCTTTCATAAGAGATTTCGCAATAGGCCACAGCTTGAGGTGTGACATCGCAGTTAACTCTTTTGTTTCCCACAGTTCTGATGCCTTCCTACGGTTCATTCATCTGATGGTTTTGGTGACCCAATTGAGTGCCGTTTTACATGCTGGATCTTGAGTTCCGTACCACAATTTCCTTAACCTCCGCTTATGCTTCAGTAAACTTTCCAGACCAGTTATATCCTTATTAAGGTCCGAGTGTGTAATTTTGCTTGTCGTTAGCCTAGACGCCGAAGCTATAGAGGCACTAAAGTCGCGGGCTGCTTTACCGGCTTCTTCCTCCGAGTTAATTAGGATTTTAGGTGAAATTAATTCAGATGCCAAGCTTTGAAACCGCTTCTAATCTGTGAATTTGTCAAGCGGCTCCGAAAGATTCCTGGTTTTACTATTATGCACAGAGTGGAAAAGAATTGGTAGGTGATCTGAGTCCAGAACGTCAGTGACAATGACTTCTGATAAATGGCTATTCTTGTACACAACAATATCGGACACATCAACATTTTCCATGGGAGAGTAATAAGTGGCATATTGTTGTGCTTAAATTTGAAACTCATTTATATGCGTTAAATTCAGTAGTTTCACTTCTGAAGTCAGAGTAGGGTTTCTTACGTCTCTTTACTTCCCGGAAGTCGCCATCCTGGGCCTCTTGTTCCACTGAAGATTTGTTCACTCCTCCACTTTTTCCTCCAATGCACTCACCTTCAAGACGGCTTTAGTTCATTCAGTGCTACTGTTTACATGCCGTAGACAGAGCTATAAAGCGACTTCCCATCTAGAAATGTGCAAAAGTTGGTTCTATTCTCTTCCGCACTCTACGCAATAGTCGTCCACTCAGAGCTCTCCCCTACTTTTGCCGGTGTGCGTTTGGAAAGGGCTTCAATGTGGTTGAGCACTTTATGTATTTATTGCGCTGCAGAAGCTGCTTCTGGGTACTTGGTCTTTATTTCATGAAATTGAGATTTTAGCGATGATAGCTTCTGTTTCCTGCAGTTCGGGAATCCCGGTTCTGGGACGTCGGTCCACTTGGTGTACACTCAGATTCAAATATAGTTTTGTTGCTTCGCACATGCTGCACACAACCACGGCTGGGCGGCAACCTTCTCTGACGCACTTTCGCCAAACTGCTGTTGACATGAATACACTAAAGTTAAACCCTTAAAAACCACTCTGTCCAACACACATTTTCTTCAAACCCCTAAATGCAGTCAATAACTTGTGTAGCACTCGCAATGAATGTACTCGTGGTATAGAGTCAATGAACGGTTCTGAGTTTTTACACGGTGTGTCCAGGATCCGTTATGATTCCTCTTCTTATTTTGCCCTGCAATGCCAGCTGGTGGCGAGATATGGCGTTAAGATTCTTGAAGTTTTCAGCTGTGGCTGTCTATAATTTCAGAGCGCAAGCATCGCTGCATCATGTGTTCTAACCTTGAATGTAACAGTACTGTTCTGACGCTCGTCGGAAAATGGCGGTTGAACAGAGACCCAACATCAGATTTTGTTTGAAGTTAGGCAAAACAGCCGGAGAAGCGTACGAAATGATGAAAAGTGTGTACGGTAGTGATTGTTTGAGTCGCTCGAATATTTTTAGATTGTGTGCTATATTTCGTGACGGCAAGGAGGACATAGAAGACGCTCCACGTGCATCAAACTCGAGAACAAGTCGCACTGAAGAAAATGTGAAAAAGTGACCGAAATCCTTGCATCAGACAGATGTGTTTCTACAAGGCTCATTGAGAAGCTTTTGGGAATACCAAAAAGTAATGTGCATCATATTTTGACCGATGATTTGGGCAAATGGAAGGTCTGTGCGCGGTTTGTACCGCACGCGCTCTCAGGCGATGAAAAAATATGCCAGAGTGGAACACTGCAAAGACATATTACGGTCGGCCCAATGTGATAACAAAATTTACAAAATCGATTGTTACTGGTGACGAGATATGGCGTTTTCAATATGAGCTTCTCACAAAGCGGCAGAGTGCAGCGTGGTTGAGCCCAAAGAAGCCGAAACCAAAGAAAGTGGGCATGCAAAAGAGTCGAGTAGAGATACTGCTAACCGTTTTCTTCGATTCCAAAGGAATCATTCACAAGGAATTTCTGCCAGAAGGTCAAACAGTGAATTCTGATTATTATCTCGGAGTCCTCAATCGTTTGTGGGTTAGAATTCTTCGAATTCGACCTGAATATCGAGAGCAAATTTCCTGGTCGCTCCTCCACGACAATGCCTCACCTTACAAATCGAAGATCGTGCGCGACTTTTTGGCCAGAAAAGGGCTCACAGTCCTTGATCATCCTGCGTATTGGCCAGATGTGGCTCCAGCAGATTTCTGGTTGTTCCCAAAATTTAAGTTGCCCATGAAATTAAACCGTCACGACACCATCCAAGACATACTGCAGTTTTAAATGCGATTCCACAAAAGGAGTACAGTGACTTTTCGAAAACTGTTCGATCGATTCCAGCTATGTATTGATTCAGAAGGAGACTATTTTGAATAAAGAGAGTGGAATAATGCAAATAATTCACGTCTTGTATTTTTAATGAACAGAGTCCTAACAGAACCTGGACACACTCTGTATATTACAACCGAAGATCAGTCGGCCAATCTGCCTTGGAATAAAGTACCCATCTGGGGTTAACGGCCAGATTTTTATTACTGTCAGACAGTTGCGAATCTGTTGATGTGGGGTGCTCCGTCTGACGAGACGACGGGTCTGTCGTTTACAAATGCTACTGGTCCTCGTCAGCGCAGTAGTTTTCGGTTCCGAATCTCTTGAGACTAATAACCTCGGTTTTTTGTCTCAGATTCGAGACTTCCGTTTTCGTCGCCTCCTACGATTCGCAGAGTTACGGTGGGGGTATTTGACCCCGCCTCATGAATCGTTTTTTTCTACATGGCTCCTTATAGTCTATCGGTAACCACGGAGAATGTCTGTTGCCTGGCTCTTGTAACGGAAAAATGCTTACCGAACTGTTAGCTAGCAGTGGATTATTCTGTGTCTGATCGTTGAAGCGGGAAAGTGTTTAACGAACCGTTTGCTAGCTATGGACTTCCGCTCTGGCTCCGCTATTCCGGCGTCATGTCACATTATTATATTGCTGCGTACGGAAATAAACATACTCATACAAAGGTTCCTATAACTAAAACGTAACAGTATGTTGCATTTCTATTAAAATAAAAAATTCTTGAAGACGGTATCGAAAAGGAATAATGTTCAGCAGCAAAAAATGTAAGTTTCTCGGACGAATGGATACATTGAACTTAAATAGAAGATATGAAAATTTAACTGTAGTAAGAATATCAGAAGAAATCTCTTGAAAGAAGACAAGACAGATATAACTACTCAAAAGGAGAAGCACAGCAGGATATGTTACTGTAATACTCTGCAAGATCTGCCAGCGTATAAGCTTGGAGCACCCTGAAGCTCTACACAAAGAACTAGATGGATTCTTTGGTACTCAACGTAGAAAAAGAATTGCATGGCAGAGCGCTATGATTTCCGTTAAGATTTATCATTTTTCCATGTACATTTCTTGTTTATTCTTCGTCTTGTTACTGAGTAAAATGAAAATAATTTTCTTTGTATTGTGAAGCATTGTTAGGCAACGGTTAGGTAAACACGTTCCCGAGCGTTACGCTGTCAAAGAAAATAGATGACCGTTGCTGGACAATGGGTTTGGTTACCATGGTATTACAGGCGTATCCGGCAAAACCCAGACATGAACAGCAGCAATGGAAATCTTGAGGCGGTGATTCTTCTTAGGTTGTCCGGCATTTTATATTCGTCAATATATGAGGATAAATTGTTGAAGTGTTACGAAGTAACGGCTAGTAAGTAGACGTTCAAGACTTTATGTGTTGTAATTACATTAAACTTATTTTACGACTTGTCAGCTTCCAATGAATCGAACCACCAAATTTAGAACCCACAATTATTCGTCACGCTAACGCAGTAACACTGACGATATTATGTATTTCATATGAGTCTGAGAGTCACACGGTTCTTTCATAACTATTGTAGGACTTGTCAGCTTCCAATGAATCGAACCACCAAATTTAGAACCCACAATTATTCGTCACGCTAACGCAGTAACACTGACGATATTATGTATTTCATATGAGTCTGAGAGTCACACGGTTCTTTTATAACTGAATCCAAGTAGCATAGTGTTCCTTGGGAAACCAAAGTCTCTTCATCCTGTCACGAAACTGGCCGCTTTTTTGAGACCTGAATATTCTTTGCCTTGTTCACCGCACACAGCCACTTGATGCAATCCTGAGCCGAAAGAAGATTATCCACATTTCGATGATTATGTAAGATATAATTCAGTACTGTCAGATGTGAGGGGTTTGCGTGACTAATAACAACGGGTTCTGGATTTGATGATTGGATCTGAGTCTCAGTCTTACATTATGACCGACGGCCAGTCGGCCAGTCTGTCTTGGAAGGTTTTTATTACTGTCAGTTGCGGATGTGTTGTTGTGGGACGCCCTCTCTGACGAGAGGACAGATATGTCATTTGTACATGCTGCTGGTCCTTGCCAGTGCAGTCTTTCTCCGGTCCGAGTCCCTTGGTACTCGAGACCATATATTACTGTCTGAAATTTGAGGCTTCAGGGCAAACAGAATAAAGATCATCAATTCTGACAGCTCTTGCATTATTGCGTTGTCACGGAAACGTGCTAGACTTGCTACCCAGCAACGGATTTTCTTTCACTGTTGAGAGCGTGACGTCTGAAATGTGTTTACCGAACCGTTATCTATCAATGGTCATACGCGTTACAGTACTGTGCTCTAATGTTTGTATAGGTCCATCAAGTTGTCTATTCCCTTCATATTTTCCACAGAAATTTATAAGCATTTGTCGTATCTCCAATCCATGATGGATTTCCCGCCCGTTTTATCCTCCGTGATTTCGTCGCTCCACATGAACTTCTTCAAGATGTTATAAATTGTTATTAAATACCTCGTTGTATTATTAGCTCAGTTATTTACACTGTCGGCCAATGCTTTCAGAGACTTAATTACTATATTTTTATGATTTTATTGATTTATTGCTGGTCATGAATAATAATTGTTACATGGGGAACTATCCCCGAGCTGGACATCGCTACGAGTGACTGAAGGAATTTTATTTCTCTGCCAACATACACACGTATTTTCGTTGGCTGCAATATATTCTGCTTAACCACCGCCGCTGCAAAGTAACACGGTTTCATTTGAATTTTAGTCTTGAGATTTTCTCTGCACTACAACACCTCAAGTCGTTCTTAGTTTGATGCATAAAAACAATGATGATTCGTACTTATTTTAACCTTCTTCTCCTTTCCCTGAACTTACGAGTAAAAATACCTGTCGCCTTGCTTAAAATAACCCAACTCTGTGAAAATGCATTTGTCTTACCTTTCATAATTTCATTTATTGTGTCTATCTTTGTCACATTTCCAACTATTTTCTACTTTAACATTCGTACATAAACTCCAAGATTCCAAGGAACAAAATTATATCTTATTACTAATATGTATTCAGAACTAGGTTCTTATTCTAAACAAAAATAATGTAGTCTGTTAACGTCGAATTATCTCTTATTTGTTCTTATTGCATGGAAGAGCAATTGTTAAGAAAACAAATGTTGCTGAAGGATGGAGTGTGAAATGTACAGAACTGTACGATTTTAATGAGTAGCTTCGTGATTTGAACAGATCGCCAAATATATTTTTTTTCCAATGGCTATACCAGACCATTCAGGGTCCAGGCCTCTTATTCAGTTCCGTAATCATTTTTCACAGAGTGTAGGACTCCTTGGACTGGCGATCAGCCTGCCGCATGGCCGCTACCTAAACACAGGACAACACAGAATAAACGCATACACATAACAAACATCCATGTCCTGAGTGGGATTCTAACCCTCTATCCCATCGTCCGAGCGAGCGAAGACAGTTCATGCCTTAGACTGCACGGTCACTGTGGCTGGCCACCAAATACCATTAGTACGTATATTTAAATATAATAGAACACTGTGGGTTCATTCATCAGTGGATTTTTCAGTTTGGTAATCCTACACACAGCCGGTGTAAAGTGACAGGAGGTTGGAGAAAATGCATAATGAGGAGCTTCATATCTTGTACTCCTCTCCAAGTATAATTAGAATGATCAAGTCAAGGAGGATGAGGTGGGCAGGTCATGTAGCACGAATGGGGGAGACGAGGGATGCGTATAGGATATTGGTGAGAAAGCCAGAAGGAAAGAGACCACAGGGAAGACCAAGGCGTAGGTGGGTGAAAAATATTAGAATGGATCTTAGAGAGATATAATGGGATGGTATGGATCGGATAAATCCTCCAAAAGGGCTCAGCTCCATGAGTAAGTAAGTAAGTAAGTCGGTAAGACTCCTTGGAAGGGAGAGCAAACCATCGAAAGGCCGCCTGCTACACGCAGCACAATACAAACAGAATAAACGCACACAGACATCCATGCTTCGACCCTAGCAATCCGAGCGAACGTAGAATGTTTATACAGCGCGGCAACTGTGATCTGCATACTGTGGGTTCGGTTTTATTACATCTGAGAGAGCGAATAATAGGATTACTTTTGGGAAAGATCCTAGAAGGCGACAGGTGGATAGAACGTATAATATTAAGATAGATCTGAGGAGGAAGTACTATGAGGAAGGGCTCTGAATGCAGCTAGCTCAGGATCGTGTAGAATGGTAGGCTTTAACTTTAGGCATGTTAACCGCCGGTTTGTGCTGCCACAATAGTGTTCGGTTAAAAGCCAAGCCAAAAAAATCGTAATATTACAGGTTAGTTGCTGACACTATATGGCCTAGCCAGTTTTCCATTTATTGTCAGTGTGTAAATATCTTATTTTCCCACAGTGTAATAATATGGCACTTTTGTATAGTTTACTTATTATTATTACATTATTATGTCGGAGGTAAAGTGTCACGTGGGTCAGAAGTGCATTTACATAGATAATGACAAATTTATGGTTATGACATCGTAATTCACAGCATGTCCACAGAAAACTAAAGCTGTTTTCCCGGTAGATATAGTGAGGTACCCTGCCTTTCTCGCAGCGAGGTATCGATATCAATTACTCTCCTGGTGTATCCAATTCGATATCTCGCTGTTGCTTCTGCCACTAAGCTGAACTTCAGTATAATCATAAATCTGTAAGCAACATGAAAATAGGGACAAGGGACGATCTATTTTGTTGAGTCTGATGACAGTACTCTGCCTTCTGTAATGGCGGCGCCCAGAGCACAGAACACTTCGGAGGCTGTTTTAAAATTATTTTGTATTTGCATACGCGGCAGGTTGATTGGCATTAATGGTTATAGGTAATAGGACACAAGTTATATATACTATGCTGGGAGATAGGAAACTTTGATAGGTATGTGCGAAGCTGAAGAGCTTCGTGTGCAGGGCCGGGGTGTTGTGAGTCTGAGAAGGAAAAGCAACACAAACTTCGGCGAGATGTATTGTTCAGTGTTACACTACTACTATTTCTGATAATATTTACTCCATTAATTACACTGTCCAACAAAGATTTTGCTTCCTGCACGAAATAAGCTGCTGTACAGTATTCTACCTTATACTAAATAATGTACTTATATTCCCAGAGAAGACTTGCTTTTCTTCTGCAACCTGAGGTTCTGAACATCTCCTTGCATTGTCATCGCGAGAATTGGATCATAACACCTTGAGAATGATTCATATTCGGGCAACACGGAGATGGATGTTCATGATGCAGATCATTATACAGAATAATTATGCCAAATACAGACACAGCACATAATAAACCAAGCGGAATTAGTTGATTTGTACGAGACTTAAATATGACCATATTTCAAACATGGCTTATTGATCCCAGATTAGGAGGCTGAGATGATCTAGAAAAGAAGCACAAATTTCCCTTTTTTCGTAATTGTGAAATTGTTGCAGTTTAATTTCCCATGAATGCTGATATGTCTTTTTGCAGTAATGCTGACAAAATGGCGAGGGCACTCTTGCAAAAGCGTAATATTGAGGCCTGGCCAGAATTCATTCATATTTAAAATTTAAAAATACAGGCTGTTATTTAAACCGGAAGAGGGTTGTGAAAATATGAAAAGTGTGCTCAGTATCAGTACCTTAAAACAAATATTGCTTTAATATTTCTGGACATTTAAATGTCAGAGCTTTCTACTCGGCATTAGCTTAGTTATACGAAATTTTTCTCCTTTTGCCAATGGTGCATTGCGCAAGAAATAGTCACTCTTCGCGTGAGAAAAGAAACTTCAACATCTATAGTATATCTCTGAGGAAAAAACATGACAAATAAATGACGTCTGGATCCACAGAAAATACTTCTGCCTTCAGTTCACATCAGAATTCCACTAATGATGAACTCTGTAATGACCAAGAATCGGACGGTCTATCCTGTGCATACGTTGCCATGTATCGAAATACAGAAATAAGAAAGGAACCTTCATCGGTCCTCAGATGAAGGAGGTTCTGAATGACGGCGTGGGAATCGTTCAGAATGTATGTGGGTGACTTACTTGACAGACACAAGGCACCCAGCTGCAGCTGCGTAGAGCTGGTTGCAGATTGCTTGAAACATGCAGAGTGATTGGTTCAATACATCACCGAGCTCGCTCTTTCTTCTCACTTCAGTTTCTTTCCAAAATTTTAGGAGATATCAGCGATGAGCACTGTGAAGAGTTTTGTCAAGATATGTATTTCTATCAAATGCAGGGCAAAATCATGACATAAAGATATGAAACAGATGTTTTGAAAATGTGGCACAGTTCAGATATTTGAGAACAACGATAACAGGTCGAAACTTGATTCAGGAGGAAATTAAGAGGCATTGAACTCGGGTAATGCTTGCTACCATTCTGTCCAGAATCTTTTGTCTTCTCGTCTGCTGTTCAAAAACATAAAAATTAGAATAGACTCCAACCATCGAAGTCTGTCGATCTTTATTGTAGCTTTGACTAGTTTACGATAGAAGGAAAAAGTATCGTATAGGCTGGCGGATTTATGCTTCTTAAAGCGCCTGTAAAAGTAGTTCTTTTTCCTAATGTAGTATCGTAAAGAACTGGAAAACCAGTGTGGGAATTTAGACTTGGTGATAAAACAACGGGGGATTGCTTGCTCCATAGCATCTTGGACAGCAGCACTGAGTCTGGCGGCAGCAGCGTCTACGGAACTGGTGTCATATACACACGACCAGTCATAATTTGAGCATAATAATAATAATAAAAATAATAATAATNACCACATCTACACGGTGCCAAATCCCAGAAGACTGCTTTCTTCATAGTCACCGCCGTGAAAGCCTCAAATCTTACATAAGCTTACATTAATTTATTTTTTATGAAGAGAGCCGTAGAGAAAGGAATAGTTGTGTAGTTTTGCAGGTTGTTGTATTGCATTGAATCAGTGAAGATCTAAAGAAAATCTTCGTACAGAAGTAAGCTTCACCAGTTTGGTTAAAAGGAATCAGAACTCTGCATGGGATGGGTTGCAGAATGTTCAGAGGCCATAAAAACAATTTAATAAAATGTCATGAGATATAAGCCAATTAGTGGAAATTTTATTAAATTTATTTTGAGTTTATTGACATTTTAAATTGCTACGGTATGAATTGAAAACAAGTGCAAACTTTTTTTATTCAATTAAAAGCATATCAATGCTCCCACGTCATACATTTTTAACTTGTACCAGTAAAACGCAACAACTTAAATGCAGGCACTGTGTTTCTGTTGCCAGAAATTTTTATCACCTGTTAACTTGTCACCTTTGAAAACAATATTATATTTGCCTAAAGATAATATAATCAGCAAACTGGTTCTGTTAGCATAATTTTATGAGGATGTCCTATAATTCTTCCATGGAATAAATATGATAATATTTGTATTTCAAGTAGTAAAGCCATGAAATTTAACTCTTTATCCTAGAGTATCCAATATAGATACAGCTGACTTTAATATGCGAAACTATGCATTTCACATGACTTCATATGGGATCGAACGCCTCCCGCTGCTGTTGGAAGACGGTGACTCACATTTTGAGCTAAGGCAAGGCCCCTAGAAAACAGATGGAGGGTGTTTAAGGAAGAAAGTGCTGAGGAAAACATTTCCACCTAAGAAATATTTGGTAAACGAGAAATGGAAAAGACTGAATACTAGGGATATTTGATATCGTGTTACTGAGAAACTGTTACTTGGTTGCAAACTGGGAAACCTGGATATCGATCGCAAGTTCTGAAGTTTCTATTCTGTGATGGGGCAATCGCTGAGAAGGACGCAGAAGTGATTCCTTCCTCATACGGTTTCCCACGATGTAGTGAAATTTTATTGTGAGGCAGGGTGTGTCTCTGCTTGTTATCACAGTTGGCTACACATTTTCCTATCCGCTCTGCGTCAAGGGATTTGAGCAATTGAGCTGCATGTCCTACATACATATTTGCAATATTTGTTGTTTCGTTCAAAAATGGTGTAACTCCATTTGTTGGCTTTCCTTGAGCAATATATGTTAAATTAATGCAAAATTATTAAGATTTATTTATTGATCCCTGATAATAAATATTTTAGGCAAAGATGAAACCAAATCAGACTTGGAAACCGGCAGTGATATCCTTTGGATAGTGGGCCCAACTGTGGTCCTAATTGAAGATTACCTATCCGTTCGCGATAAAATTTTGGTAGGAAAGAAACTAAATAAAGTGTGTTAACTTCTCTTAGATCTACATTCACAGGTGCTGTGGCTGATTGGAATTCGTAGTACGTGTATGTTCTCTCACCAAAATGTCCGGTATCTTACCATCATATAATGATAAAAAATAAACACATTCACTTGATAGTAGAGTGAATTTACCGACTACAGAACACGTTTTTTATTATCATTACATGTTTCGACCTCAAGAGGTCATACACCTGAGAATGACCTCTTGAGGTCGAAACATGTACTGATAATAAAAAACGTGTTGTGTAGTCGGTACATTCACTCTACTATTAATTAAACACACAACAGGATGCAAGAAACGATTAACTTTCACTTGAATTTACATACTTTCTCTTTTCATTTTTTTTTTTACTTAATGCTTCAGCCATTCGAGTATCGCTCCTGATTTTTATTCAGGAGACCGGAGGTCACATCTTTGCCAGTAGATAAGATACTGTGACTAAACTTTGTGAAGTTCTTTAAGTACTCCAAGATAAACCAAAAAATTACACCTCTTCTGCAACATATTCTTTACACATATCTATGTATATTGATTCTACTAAAAGCCGTGATGCAACACTGTTTTCCAGGTCACAGCTTCAGAGATATGCTCACCGGAATGCTTTGTAACTCTAGCATAAGTGTGATGTGGACAGAGGCAATAAACACGAAGACGGAACTGCAGAATATTCAGTAAAGATACGTATTCCTTATACAGTATGAAAGTAATCAAAATGGAGAAAATATGAACGAGCCTGATATTCTGAATTGAGGAGCTATTTCAACGAAATAGCGGCTCCGGTCTAGAAACCCGAAATTAAGGGCCGTAGGGATCCGTTGCGCTGACCACGCGACACCCTCTATCCGATAAATTTGGCACTAACTTCGCCGACAAGTGGCGGTCGCCCGGTCGGTATACTTCGCTTGCGAACTAAAACCAAGGAGTTTGTTTGTTCTGGCTGATATTCTGCCGATGTTACGAGTTCGCTAAACGCGAAGAAGAATTGTAATATCCTCTAAGTAAATAATTTTGGCAGGCAAATAATTCTTTCACAGATTATATTTCAGGTTTATTTTAGAGACATTTATAATCCACATTACATGACGTGTAGTTGAAGGATGATTGGCAATGACTGGAGAGATTGTAGAAGGAATTGACTGTGATGGTGGCATAATATTTGTTGCATTGCGTAGGTTTGCTTGGAAAACTGAGGAAATCCAAGAGAAAGCTTCGCATGATCGTTAGTTAGTTCGAAGTTCCAACCGGATGTCTCTCTGTTCCAAGCCAGAAGCTCTACCGCTACAGCCAACCTGCTCGTTCGAAATATACCGCAAAAGAAATGCAAATAAATTTTTAGGAACAGTAAACCCTCGCTGATGCGGAATAATTGGAAGCCGGGACACGTCATGCGCATTAGGGAAGCAAAAGGTAGTCATGAGAAACAGAAACATTTAGAAAAGAAACAAATATAAAATAAAGTGACATAAGTAGCGCTGATGAAAATGAGTAAAAAATGTACACTGTTGAGCCTTTATTTAAAAACTATATAAAGACAATATATTTATGCATCGACAGAAGTCTCTGAAGTTGTACTTTTTTTTTAACGAAATAATGCAGGTTTGAAGAAAGTACCAAGTTTTGTCTGAACAGATAAATAACTCACCTTCCTTCCTAAATGCCGTATGGGCTCAACTGTGAATAGTATTTTTCACTTTTCTTATTTCGTTCCGGATTAACTGTAACCGGATTAGCAAGGGTTTACTCTATTGAGAAGGAGTTCGGAGAAATGCAACAGCAACTCTAGGGAAGTCTGACATCATGGAAGAGAGGTGTCCATGAAAATTAACAGACTGTCAGAGTGAGGAAGTCCGTCATTCTCTTAGAATCGGAAGACAGACTACCGCGTTCATAAGGTCCCGTCCCTCGACTTTATCTTAATTCATGTCAATCATGTTCACAGCATCATACCATATTTCCTTAAGACACGTATTAATATCGTCTTCCCAATGGTTTCTCCCATTCAGGTCCTTGGATCAAAAGTTATTTTTCTATTTTTCTTTATCCATTTTATGCTACATGCCCGCCAATCTCTTTCATTTCGTCGTCATAATACTATTTAAGGAAGCATAAAAATTACGATTCTGTTCACTGTGTAGCTTTCTCCCTTCTCTTATACTTTCTCCCTCTTAGGTTCGTATGTTCACCTTAACATCCTCCCCCTTTACATCTGATTTCTTGATATGTTTTCATGTGAAAATTGGGAAAATAAAATTTAAATTTAAATAACGGGGATTCCCGAAGTTATGACTTTTATTTTGTGTTAGTTAATATATTCACCCGGCAACTCAATATTAAGGGTGTTTCACGACTTTATGGCATAACTGCAGCAGGTGATTTCCTAGGTCTTTGTGATCAAAAAAGTTCATATAAACATGTGTCCGGTTTTGGACGGTTACGGAGTTATGACCGTTTTAAACTCAGAAGAGAAGGTAAGGATTACTGACAATAAACGGAACAAAATAACAAACCAGCATAATACATGATACATTTAAAGTATGAATGTAAAGTTAACTTCGTGAAATTACCTTTAATTTGAATTTATTGGTGCTTAAAGCTGATTTTCGAAAATGCCAACAGCGGTAGCAACACAGGCTGCCGCTCGGTTGTGAACCGCGCGGGTACATACCAACCCACCACGCCTTAGGAACCTCTGAAGTGTCGAGATAACGAGAACGCTCTGTCTGTAGCTGGCTAAAAATAGCAACATGCCAGATGATAGACGCGGTTCACACGAGGGCGTGTAAGAAAATGAAAAAAACTCATAACTCCGTAACCGTCCAAAATCTGACACATATTTATATGAACTTTTTTGATCACAAAGACCTAGGAAATCACCTCCTGCAGTTATGCCCTAAAGTCGTGAAACACCCTGTATTCTCGGTCTTATTTATCCAAACGATAGGCAGCTGATTCAAAAGTTCGGTGCAGTAGAATCCATAGATGTGCTATGTCACTCACTAAAGTCTGCTTTTCATGATGAATTCAGTTTCAAATACGTTTACCTGACCTGTAAATATGTCCTAGAAATGTATTACTTTCTCCTCTTACTTAACTTTTCTCTTATTTACATCTCCTTCATCCCCTTATCCTGTATTGCTTTCCTCTCTCATTTACTTTTCGCGCACTCTTATCGTTCCCCTCCCCTTCATCCTTCAGCCTCTTCTTTCCCCCTAAGTTTGCAAAATTAAAACATTTCCTTCACCTTCCCTCTTTCATTAACTTTCCTTTCATACTTAATCTCTCTCATCATTTCAATCCCTTTTGTTTATCTCGTTGTATTATTGCGACGACAGAAGATAATCTGGGGTTTCCCCGTATCATAGAAATTACAACAAATTCTTTAGGCTTCTCTCCTGTCCTAGCAACGGCTAAAAATAAATTAGAGGGGAGGTTTCTGCGACAGATGATACTTAACTTTTCCCTGCACCTTGGCAACTATATGTTGAATTTTTCCCGATATAAATTCGCTGTTATAATTAGACAACTTTCCATATACGCTGATGTCTTACAAATGGAACATTCACTTGAATGCCTCCATACTCGTGTCTCGTGAACCTCATTCTTCCTTACTGCCTGCCGCAGAGTATCAGATGAAGGCACAGACTGACTTCCTTTGTCTAGAACTTGAATATTTTGAGTAGAAGAAAGTGAGATATTTCGGCTCCGAAGGCAACAAATTTTACATAGTGACTTCAGGTTCTCGTGGAGGTGAATATTAATATTATAGCCGTATGAGCTCTGACATTCTGTAGACAGGTTTCAACTTATCCCAGGTACCAGATGCGTCCATCTTTACTAGAGTTGTGATTAAGTGGACATGTTATGTAGCATGAATGGGCAATAAAAGTATTTACACAAAACTGCATGTACCAAGCCCTCAAAGAAGTCTCCTTGTGAAGTATATATTTGGGGATTGTTATTAGAATATTTCTTTGATGATGTAGGCAGCAGCTTTCTCCGAAATGCTGGTACCTGTCTGCAGATTACAAGGTGTCACGTGACGGTTATCTTGATTTTTTTTTTGTTATGTGTAAAGCGAATTGCCTGTGATGTGGAATTACATTCTACATGGGAATTTCAGGATTTTGTGATGGAAATCTCGAATATTATGTTGGAAGAAGATTTGTGATCCATACACGTAAATTCAATTTTCCATCCCCTCTTAAGGGGTTTCACATAGCTTATGATAAATTCTCCCCTACGCAAATAAGTTCTGCTATCTGAAGGTACTGACATTGGTAACCTCAGCACTGCAAGTTTCTTCGTCTGAGTTCTGGTGTAGATGCAGTGAATACTGAGCTGTGGGGGGGGGGGTTACGGGATGAGGCCTGGCGGCGTGTGAACCGAAGTAATGGCTCTGACTTCCCCCCACTCCAACTCAGAGAGGAGTGAGGTTTGTGGGCCAGCAGTAACACAACACTGCACTGAGAGATAAAACTTGTCAGGAAGAGATGAAGGGTGTAAGGGAGAGTGAAGACGAAGGCAGATTTGCCCTGAGATAAAGAGGATTTCATGTGCCGTGGCGGTGTTCAGTGGTAGCGCCATACACGCGAGATGTACCTTCACGTTGGTCCTGTGCTTTCAGCAACCTGTCACCTCCAGCACTGCTTTCCAACAGATACTCCGTATTCCAAGCTAAACCTTATTTTATGTTTATGTATATACGTAGAGAAAGATAGGATTCCTGACGCAGAAATCCCTTCGGGAATCAGGATTTCTCATAGTGAAATTATGGACGTTTGCTAATATAGTTTCTACTTCGAGGATTTCCATGCCGCATTTCGGTACTGTGGAGACATATAATTCGTGTGAGGAGTTGGGAAATGTATACAAAATCTTGCTTGAAATAACTGAAGGAAAGGAGTAACCGCACTTGCCAACGAAGCCTAGATGGAAGACTCAAAGATTCAATACCGTTCGTGCAAAAGTCCGCCATTAGACACTATCCTGAGCTGCTTCTGTTAAATTTCTCTCACATATCATATCTCCCTGACTTATCTTACTTTTATCTTAACATGTCTTGTTCAGCGTTAGAATTTGGAGCTTTTCAGAAAGTTTACCATTTAAAAAACTCCATACATTCCTTTTCTTGCGTAACAAATACACTTTCCCAATCTACCTGATCTTTCTAGATTTATCCCTTCTTCATAAGCCGCCAGTGGTGCAGCTATTCAAGAACTTCCCAGCATTTTATAGAACCAGAAGGCCCATTACCGTGTTCACAAAAACCCTTCACTGGTCCCTATCCTGAGGCAGATCAATCCAGTCCATACCACTTCATCTAAAATCTATTTTAACACTAACGACCCCACCCACCTACAACTTGGTCTTTCTAGTCGTCTCTTTCCATCTCTCTTTCCCAACAAGATTTCATATGCGTTCCTCTTGCCTTGATTCGTGCTATATGTCCTGTCGATCTAATCTTCCTCCTATTTTTCACTATGGTATCCGTCAATACTACAACTTTAAAAAGACATTAGGAATATGTTGTTCACTAGAAATGTATTTTAATGCTATGACAATTCAAATCAATACATTGCCAGTAGCCCTTTACGTAGTACATAAATTTACACATTAGAGGTGAATGTTCACACTCAAATTGCCTTGGTACTAATTTATATTCACAATATGTTTCGGCCTCATTGGACCATCATCAGGTGAATTCTATCCTCGAGTGAGACCACTGCACTGTATTTGTTCCCCGTGCTTCTCTCGTGCAAGTCGCTATTTACTTCGTGTTAGCTGTTACATTTCATTCATATCCAGCTATTTTGCGGCTGTTATCAGTTTGTCGTTGTGTTTCTCTATGTCCGTGTCCTCATTGTGGTCTACCAGTATACTCTATACTCAATACAACGGGATGCTGAAATATAATACTAATCCTCCTCGATTTCCTCATTCTAATTATGTTTGGGGAAGAGCACAGGTTATGCAGCTCCTCATTAATCCGCTTTCTCCAGTCTCCTCTCACTTCATCCCTCTTCGGTCCACATTTTTCTGATCACCCTGTTCTCAGACACCCTCAGTCTATCTTCCTCTCTTATTGTTGGAGATCATGTTTCACACCTATACAGAACCACAGGCAAAATTACAGTTTTGCATGTCCTAATTTTTATGCTTTGGACAGCAGACGAGAGAACAAAAGGTTTCTGGACTGAATGTTAGCAAGCATTATCCGAATTCAGTCTCCTCTTAATTTCCTGCTGAATCAAGTTTTGGTTTATCACACCCATTCCCAAATATGTGAACTGTGCCACTTTTTCAAAACATCTGTATGCTCTCTTTGTGTCATGATTTTGCCCTGCATTCTGAAGACGAGAGAGCAACATATACTTAGGTTTCTCTGTGTTTACTTCTATACCAACCTCTTTACTTGCGTAAATTGAAGTTTCTGTGTTTCTCTTTATGGTATCTACATTATCACCCAGTAGATTCACATCATTAGCATAGACCAGCAGCTGATCTGTCCCAGTTCATTTAGATTCCACGCGGCTCTTTTGGACCCCCATAATCGCATATTCTGTAGCAAAGTTGAAATCAGTGGCAATAAAGCATGTCCTTGTTTTCGACCATTTTGAATAGGAAACTTATCAAAAATATGTAAAGACATTTCAATCACCCTAACTAGTTTATGGGTACAACAGCTCTATGAAAATATGGGTATTGTACAGTGCTTCTCTCCTAACTGAATCATAGGCTATCTTGAAGTCTACGAATAGCTGATGTGCTGTCTCATTGTATTTCCATTTGCCTCCAGTATCAGACGAATACAAAATATCTGATCAGTAGTTGAACTGTTACGCCGAAACCCACATTGATGATCCCCTCAAAAATCACTCCAATTTTGACTTGACCTTAAGAGAAGGATATTGGATAAAATTCTGTATGAAGTTGATAACAGTGATATCCCACAATAATTACAGTCAGTTTTATCGCTCTTCTTGTGAACTGGTACAATAATAAACTCTTTCCGCTGATCAGGCAATTTTTCCTTATTCTAAATGGAATTAATTAGTTAAATAAGCTTGTTACGAGATGTCATTTAACTTAAACACCAATTAAAAGTAAATAATTAAGGTTATTATGTCTTGACCCGGATATGATGATCGACTTGTGATAAGCCTTCTGACTCATACCTACTTCGCGCTGCGAAATGAACAAATATAATTCTCTGAGCAATATTTCTAAGTCTAAATGAGTCTTGCGAGCATAGTAATTTATCCTGAGGATAGTGTCAACATGTCCTTCCGAAATATTAGCATACAAGGACCACAGTTTACGGCGTACCATCTCAAAAGACAGTAAATAATATTCAGTCTTCAGGTTATTTATCTACGCTGTCTCAACTGCGAAAATTACACAGAGTTTATGGAAGCAAGAAAATCGTGAACGATATGTAGCCTATACGAGGGCGTGGGCTTGGGCCATCTGAAGGTCCATTCATGTAATTTTCCGGAAGACGCTCAGCAGTGCCATGATATGGCGTTATCTAACCGAATTTGGTAGGTTAAATCTCTCGAAAGCAAAATTTTACCGCTTCACAAATCTGCTCAGTGGTTTTCCTGGGGCCAGGTGAATTTATAAGGCAAATGGTTAGATTAAAATATCTGTCTTTTGCACATGTTTTACCACTCCCTTCATTTAAATATCAGAAACAGTGGGTAAATTTTCGATAACATGCAGCCACTAGTTTGTCTTATCATTCAACTGTGATGCTCGTCCAACTGAAGACAGTGATGGCTCCACTTAGTACCCTCACTGCTGTCACCGTGCTCTCGGCCTCATTAGCCGAGTAAGAGCACGAATCACAGTGGTGATCCACCTCGTCTACCACACTCGTTTTATTATCGATCTCAAATGCAGAAACCCTCAGTGCAGAATCTCTAAACAGGCGTTTTGCTTCAGGGAGGGCACAATGAAATATTTTTAATGCAGTAGCACGAATGCAGGAGATAAGAGATGCATAGAGGATATTGGTGGGAAAGCCGGAAGGAAAGAGACCACTGGGAAGATCAAGGCATAGGTGGGTGGAGAGTGTTAAACTGGATCTTAGAGAGATAGGATGAGATGGTACGGATTGGATTGATCTGGCTCAGGATAGGGACCATTGGAGGGCTCTTGTGAGCACGGTAATGAACCTTTGAGTTCCATAAAATGCTGGAAAATTCTTCAGTAGCTGCAGAATTGGCGGCGGCTCAAGAAGGGCTCAGCTCCATGAGTCAGTAAGTAATATGAAATTGGAAAAGCATATAGCGTATATTTGAGAGAAATGAACTACATGAAAATTCGTGACCGGAAAATCTGGAGAAAGGAGACAAGAAGAGGTGAACATATAACAATGAAATTTAAACTGAGAAAGCTGGAGGATGTGGACATCATTCATTTAATTCCGGACAACAATCTATGGCACGCACTTGTGGTTAAGGTGACCAACTATCTGTTTCTACAAAGGGCATGGAATTTCTTCACCAGCTGAGCTACTGCTAGCGTTTTGGGAATGATTATGTTGCATGGAGATGTGTAATTTCGCCTTGTTCTGAGAAATATAATTTAATTTTTATTTTATATAAACAAAGAAGTATTTGTATTGAATCAACAGCAATCTCAATTAAATTAGCCCAAAAATATTTTGGTTCAGTTAGTGCTACCGAATTTCTTCGAAATCTGTTAAGAAGATTAGGAAAAGAAACACGTTGTGAGACAAAGAAAGACATTATTTCAAAGTTAAGACACCGGTGGGTGAATCTGAAGTGGAGTACAGATATCAGATATCAGATATCTGCAGGAATATCGATGATCTCTCATTTAACTTGTGGGTGCGTAATGCGGGGGACCAAAACTTGATTACATGAGCCCCGCAAATGAGTTTGCTTCAGTTCTTGTCCTTATTAATCCATGAGAAATATTATAGTAAAATAACATGCATTTCATGTTTACTACCTGTATTTTCTTGCAACATATTCTTAAATGTCTGGTCCCAAATAAGCGAATGCAATTGCAAGTTAACCTTCTATAGTGCTTATTTCAGCTACAATAGTCTACCATAAATTGTATGGAAATGATCTTCATCGAGAAGTTTAATTATAGTTTTTACATGGATAGAAATATCTGGAGTGACAAGCAGAGATTGTAATGGCAAGTTTTTACTTTAGTGGTTTAAGATTTATATCGATACAGAACTCTCTCTGAAATTATGAATTCTTAAATACTCTATAAGACTAATTTGACAGCAGATCGGCTGTCGCAAGAAATCTACGTAAAGTGAACAACAAAACACGACAGGGAAGGGCTCACATATGCGATATATTCATGGATTTGGTGTGATTCGAATAGTGAGTCCTCAGTGTTGAGAAGTTAGCAGTCGCGAAAGTGTCAGAAAATGCGACAACTACCGCCAATAAATGTAATTTAAGATCCTAATTGAGTACCAATTCTCACTGTAAATAATTCTATACAGAGAAGTTTCTGTCTGCCTAACAAATACCTATATGTCTATGATCTATGACGATGCTAATTGTCGACACCAATAAGCACTGTAATCTACACTGCAGAATTTCCCGCATTGATAACTAGTAAGAGGATTCTGCAGTATAATTATGGACTCGACTACTGGATAGATTGCTATTGCTTTCTTTAGTTCATTACCGACTCGGAGAAGCGTAAATTATCCGGACGGTGCGAACCCTCCTCTCTTAATGGTGCATGGTGGGGATGGTGTGAGAGTGGGGGACGGTAACGAGTGGTTTAGAGAATACGCCAGCCACCGCGGCCACCTTAACAATCAGATAATTCCGCGAAAATGTTAAGCCAGGGCTTTAGATTAGTGTGTGGTGTTAATGACATTTTACTTGAGGGAGGGATTAATTGGGGTAGGTCATTTGAAGAGATGTCAGCTTGCTGCGACATAACGTCTATCTGGCACAAGGAGTGTCCTCTAAAGTAGCATTTTAAGTAATGCAAGGGATGTTCTGTGCTACCTAATTGCAGGGGATATGCCTTGGTACACGCTACCTCTGTGGTACAGAATCTGGTTTATGTTGTTGTAAGTTACAAACTCTACAAACTCTAAATTCTAAAGTATCCAAATTATCTGAATGACAATCTGACTAATTATCTTTTTTAATTCGCTTAGTGGGGCTGGAGTCCAACTGGGACCACTCGGCAAAGCGGCCAGTGATTGGCCTATTGTTGCCTGCCCCGGGTGATTATGATGATGGAGAATTTGGTGGAATGAAGATTGGCAGGGGAAACCGAAGTACTCGGAGAAAACCTGACCCAGAGCCACTTTGTCCACCACAAATCCCACTAGACCAGACCCGGGATCGAACCCGGACCGCCGCGGTGGGAAGTCAGCTACTAACCGCTTGAGCTTTGGCGCGGCCTATCTGATTAATTAAATTTGACTTGGTTCTTCCTGGTCCGTCACACTAGCAATAATATAAAAGATTGTTTATACTTCCAGTGTGATCGATAAATTTCGAGTTTTTTTAATCTTCCATCCTTCCATCCCGTTAGAAAGACCTAGACTGGACAAACCCCAGTCTGTAGAAAAACAACCTATGAACAACCGACAACCGGTTCCATCAGTGGGAGAAAAGGATAAAATCACAGTAAAGACATGATAGAAAATTTGTGCCAAGCATGCACATGTCAACAATGTCAACAATGAGACTAGCTCTTTCTAACGGGCCCAACTGAGTAGGTTTATCCTTCCCTACCCACCTGAAGACGGAGACAGATCCAGTCTCCGAAACGTCGTGGTCTTTTGTCTTTTACATACCGGACGATGGATGAAGTCCAAAATAAGCCAAAAGAACTACAAAGTACTGTTTATAAAACTTTTTGATAAAATCTAGAACCAATTTGGTTCATGTACTATTTACTTCTTTTCTTTAAAGAAAGATTACTAATTAATATACTGAATTACATAGTTACTGTCTTAACTAATTCTATAGTATAAACTATTGCTTTAGAAGCTTATACGTTACTCTTACCCATCAAGTATTAGCAACTTGACTGACGGTACTGTATACTGATTGTACATAAAATGTATTTTTATAACGGTGTTATTTTTCTCAATTCATTTTCTGTTACGTACATTAATGAATGTCTACAGGTGATAGCTTCGCCTTGAATAACAACCAAACAAATTTGTATAATACTTTTACTATTAATCAAAAATTTCTTTTTGAATTTTTCGCCTCCACATTGTTAAAATTATGCATTGCCCTTTTTCTTTTTCATATCTTTGAAAACAACTCTACATTACCTTTCACGGATTCTTTATTCCTATTATGAGAAATTGTCCTTATAAGAATTTAGTTACCAAATGCCCCCAAAAATACAAATTATATGCAATGAAAATTATTCCTCATCATATGTTAAGATTTGGTTTATTCACTTTTGCCTACATTGAAATATTTTAATTTCCACATAAAACCAAGCCTTACCAAGGAAGCTCTGGATGGGCTTGGAGACTTCAAATTAGGAGGGCAAGTTATTCAAACTGTGAAATATGCAGATGATCTTGTGTTAATGGCTAAGGAAGAAACTGTGCTACAGGGTATGATTGATAGACTAATTGAAATTGGTAGGTGCTATGGCATGGAAATGAATGTGGAAAAAACAAAGTAATGAAAATTTCGAGACAACCAACCCCAGTCACAATAAAGATAGACCAAAAACAACTGGAGAATATGAAATGTTTTAAATATTTGGGTAGCTTGTTAACAATTGATGGAAAGTGTACATGTGAAATTAAATCCAGGATTGCCATGGCAAAAGCTGCATTTAGCAAGAAGAAGAATCTTTTTACCAGCAAATTGGACTTAAATTTGAGGAAGAAACTAGTGAAATGCTACATTTGGAGCATAGCTCTGTATGGGGCTGAAACATGGACACTTAGGGCAGTAGATCAGAAACATCTGGAAAGTTTTGAAATGTAGTGTTGGAGAAGGATGGAGAAGATCAGTTGGACCGATTATGTGAGAAATGAAGACGTGTTATTTAGAGTCAGTGAACAGAGGAATATCCTACACGAAATAAGATACCGGAAGGCTAATTGATTGGTCATAACTTACGCGGCAACTGCCTCCTAAAAGAAGTTATTGAAGGAAAGATAGAGGGACGGATAGAAGTGACCAGAAGACGAAGAAGAAGACGTAAGAAGATGCTGGATGACCTTTGGGACAGAAGAGGATATTCTCATTTGAAGGAGAAAGCTCTAGATCGCATCAAGTGGAGGAACTGTTTTGGAAGAGACTGTGGACCTGTCGTCTGACAGATTACAGATGAATGAATGTATCAAGCACAACAATTTTCTTAAATTTTCTGTTACATATAGTATAGCCATATCGTATCCCCATTCAAGTTTTATTAACTTGTATAAATATAGGATACTCTTTCCACTTATAATCTTTAAACGCATTCCGGTGTAATTTCTTCTTTGCCTTGAAGTCTTCAAAATATTTGCCGTGTTCTTCGCACCTGATCTCAAATATAACCCCGAGAAATATAACCATGTAAATTCAAATGTACGTGGCATTGAACAAGGAGTAGCCAGGCATGGGAAGCTGTTAGATCTTTAAGCATGGCGGCGGTCAATTCTGCGACCGTTCAGCTAACTGCAGTGTCAGTGTGGTTGCATAAGTTCAGGCATAGCCTGCTGCACAAGCCTGCATTGACAAGACACCCCTCTGTATTTTGTACAAATGTTACTCAGTACAGTGCAGTGACAAGGGGTGCACAAAGTCAACAGTGACCTGGACGCCGTGACAGTGCAGATATGCTCGTGCTGAAACTATGGCGAAACAAACCGAGCAGCTACATAGAAAGACCGACCCCTCCTTCTTCGAAGAAGAGGCCCCATTTATAAACACGTACTTGTCTAGAGAGAACACAAATCTTGGAAATGGATCATGAGGAGACTGAAGCCAGGAATGACTGCTGTCGAAGGCCAAAAACAATCTAACCGACCGACCGATCGACCAACCTTAAGGTAATGCTGGTTAGTGTTTTCATATTTACTATTCGACGATCTCTGTTATCGATCCTGGAATTTCATCAGGACAGAAGAGTTATAAGAAACTCCGAACGGAGTCCCAAGACAGTAGGCAGTAACAGAGAGAGCACAGAATATTGCTATGAATCCCACGCGACTCGGAACCAAGAATCAGTGTGCTGTTGAGGGCTAGCAGCAATATAGCAGTCAGATTTTATATGTCTTCTGTTGTTGTGAGGACACGATGTAAAATCCAACTGCCGTCTGCTATTAATAGAAGGTGCATGGGGACATCAAACTGTGGGGACTCAGTGGTCTCTAGGCCAGAGCAGGGCCACACAGCGAACTCCCTCTTGAGTCACCTGCAGTAGAGATGGCATTACCACTAATAGTCAGCCCCTCCACTTGTCGAAAAGGAGGTGCCTTTCAAAACACCTAGAATTCTTTGAAAACCATGGACGCCATGGGACTCGGAACCAAGAATGGCTGTGCTGAAGAGGACCAGCAGCATTTTACCCAACCGATCGAAAATCTTTATGTGCCCTGTGTTTGTAGTGATCTGTAGTGTGTGTAAATTAGGGAGAGTATTGTAGCTATTTACAGCTAAATCTCTCATAAACCAATTATCAGTCAAAATCTAGCGTTTAGTCACTAAAATGTGACTGTATTAAAATATTATGTTAATATTCTGGGTTAACTGCAGCAAGTAAAGCATTCACAACAATTAGAAAAGACACAAACTTATAATGTAGGACTAGTTAAAGTTCACAAAGATTAGCGGAAGAAATGGCGCGAAATTATACACCTTCTAGCGTCAGAAAACCTCTTATAATCAACGAAAAAAGAATTAATGCAATATCCCATAAGCCGAGTACAACATAACTACAACAATTCTACTAACTTTCATCTCCATCTTAACACAAGTCTTACAGGTTTTGTAAATAATTTATAAAATACTAAAGAAAATACAACGAAGAATATTTATAGTAATTCGTTATAATAATTTTAACCATGTGCTGAAATATAAAACATTCTTGCAAGCATTTTCCAATGTTTGATAATTGTAGATTGTTCGCAGATAATTAATGTAAACTAGACTGATAATGATCGAAATAGATTCTAAAGGGTTCTGACGATGATGGATGGCACACAGAATTAATGGGGTTTTGGACTTCTTCCATCATCCGGAATTCTATATTACCTAGAGTATCTTCTATTACCTAGAATTCCGGATGATGGAAATAGTCCAAAACCCCAGTAATTCTGAATGATAGAAATGTCGAAATATGTCGCTGTAATAAAACATTGCATATGGGAGAATATGTCGTTTAGTTAGAATGCAGTATACAAACGATATGTAGATTGTCAAGAAATGTTCAGTTTTTATGGAACCCAAAATTTCGCTTTCGTTATTCATAAAATTATCTACCATTGAACGAAACTATGAGCCAGTCGAAACCACTACGTACCTTCACACTGCAGTTCTTTGCATTAAACTGCAAGAAAATACTTTTAAAAGGTCTAAATTTTGTGTTAATATATTCTCAGCTATAAATTTCGGGCTTTCTAAACTATAATAATTCTATTCGTGTTTACGTTACGCGTTATAGATGCCGAAACAGCCATCTCTTCGTTGATTCCATCTGAGTAACAGCAGTAAACAAACAATTTTTATGTGTTTATCTGTGGTTTACTTAAAGATGCCAGTCTGCATTGCGTCGAGTCGTTGGATGAAAGTAAATAATGATGTGGACAGAATAGGGACAGAAGAAACCCGGTCTATTTTAAGGTACTAAATTAGAAATTTCCCGGAGAGACTCAGGAAAACAATGAAATACCTGTCAGCGCAGTCACCGTCCCACTCAAAACTGAAACCGAATATCTTACATATACCGTTCGGAAGCTTCATTCTTTGAGCCAACTTTCTGGATATAAAAGAGCTCAAATAATAGACGTTCCTATTATATACATTTCCCTACGTCCCAATTATTTCATATTTCGCATAATTTTGTTTTCAGTTTCACTTATTATGGATTATTTACCGACGCTGTCTGTAGCCTACCCAAGACAATATAGCGTCGATTGGTATGATAATTAATTGAAAACAAACTGGAGCATTAAATTTTATGGCATAATCTGAGAGTTTATTCCGTCCGGCACTTGCCTGCAGTGACGAAGGTACATGAAGAAAGGTTTCAGTCAGGATATTTCGTGTCTGCGTAGGAATTCGAACCGGTTACTTTGTCATTGTGAATTTGTCTCAAAGATTACTGCATGAGCCAAATTGTTTTTTACCTTCGTTCTCAAATACCACATTACAGTGTTATTCCGCTTGAAGGAGAAACTAGAATTTACTCTGAAAGAAAGTCGTAATATCACTTTATGAAGATCTAATGTTATCCCTTACCGTTTTTATATTCGTAATAAGTGAGTTTAAGAGATTCTAGAAGATTTTAATAATGAGGAACTATGTCATTTGTGGTATCCTAATAAAAGCAGTGTTTAAAAAAGTGGACCTTTCAAAGAAACAGGAGAATTTGCGAAAGGGGAAGAAAGGGAAACAGAAAGATAATATTAAAAGAGGATTTAGGTAAATAGGACGTGAACTTGTGGATTTTGCTGAGAAAAAAGTTTGTGATTTATTCTTTACAATATCTCATATTGCCTATTGATATTTACGTGTATATCCTATTTATGTTGCAGCATGGTGGCCCAGGGACGGTGTTTGCAATCTGATGTGATGTGAGACACGCTTGTCGCCATGTTACGCCTTCTGGCCGTGGTGGGAGCGCTGTTTGGACTGGCGTTGCCTGGCAACAATGTTGGTGAGTGCTTCAGTTTTATTTTCAAGCTAGTGTACACGGTGGCAAGCCTGTCGCTATTGTTCTTCCGTGAAAGGAAGAATCTGAATTTTACGGTGGTTCATGTTCCCTTTTAACACGATAAAATTAATGCAAACATAGTAATACGAATTACAAATTCCCGATCAACGGCACCGTTTCCTCTGTTATGTGTATATAAATGTTTCTGCTTATAGAAAAGAAACTGATTTTTGGATTCTAATTATTTCTGGTTGAAGGGACTGATTTTTCACAGGACATCGATTACAATATTTCATTGAATTCAACAGTAATATCTCTAATATAATTTTATTCATATTTTGACCATTTGAAGTCTGATATTTGTCTAAATAATATTTTATAATGCAGTTCTTACTTAACGTAAGACGTATTCTCAATTGCAAGGAATAAGCTGACAGCGCTGATCAGGGAAATGATCAATGTTTATGTAATCCCACCAAACCCATGAAGTATTAACCCATTTTATAAGCAGAAAATAGAGTGGTTAGGTCTCAAGGCACGTGGTGAATACATCAATCGCTACTATAAACTGCTATTGAACTAGGCATCATTATGAGTTCCATATGTGTTTGTATACATAACACAGTAGCATTTTGGGGCCTTATTTTGAATTAAGTGTTGACACCGCTTTTATAACCGTTAAGTGTTTAGAAATTTATTTTATTGATTAGGCGACTCGATGCTTCTTGCGGTCTTAAAGTATTTGCATTCGTCCAAGCGTCTCCTGGGGCGTTGCACCCTACTTTCTTCTATTCGTTTATAATTCGCCATTGTTTTTTGTTAATCTGTCTTCTCCCGTTGTTTGGTGAGCTGTTACTTTATATTTCTATAGGCCTGAGGTAAGCTTAGCTAACAAGTTAGCTACTTCTATGAGATTGAACTGTTTTTGAGAAGGTAACAGCTGAAGAGCCAGTCAAGAAATTAGCAGCATTTTAAAAGACCAATCTTTCATTGTCGTGTTTAGAATAGCGTTCCATTGATCACTGCCTTAAACCAGAGTACTTATTCCCATCTGTTTTCTCTATGATCCATTTTAATTTTATTCTCCGGTCTACACCTGGATTATTCTAGTGGCTTCTTGCTTTCAGGTTTTCCTACAAGAACTCTGATTACATTTCTTCTGTGTTTCTTTCCATGAGGACTTCATACCAACGCTCATTTCATTTCTCATCCTTGGCCATTCTGACGACATTTGGCGAGGAGTACTTATCACGGAACTGCTCGTTGTACGGTTTTTTTCATTCTCATATTATATCATATCCTCATAGACCCAAACGCCCTCAGTCAATTCTTTTCCCTTAAAATGACTGGCGAAATTTCACACTACGGATAAAATTTTGTATTTGAATATTTCCATGTTTACGTATTTAGCTAGAGAGGAGATGTAACAGGTTTCTAAGTTTAATGGCATCAAGCTTTTTTCTTAATTTCATTTCTTCTTAATTACATCATAATGTAGCTTCATTTGTTAGTGCACTTCAGAATATTTTAACTTTGCGACTTTTCTTAAACACTGATCATATCCCTCTCTTACACGGTTTGCCATGAATTCGATTGACGAAACTTTAACATGTATTTAGCTTCCCTTGTGTTTGCTTCAAGACAAGGCTCCTTAGTGGCTGCTAATACCGCATTTATCTCCATCTTCAGCACATCAGTATCATCAGCGTTGACCTGAACCAGATATGACCCATTGTATTTTCAGTCCCTCCTGGTTATCTTAAAAATTTGCAAAAACCAGACTGAAGCAAACCTGAGAACCTACGACCACAAAGCATCACCTTGTTTAAGATCACCCTGTGTAGTGGACGTGTCAAGAAATATATTTATCTTCGGAGAATTTACTGCAAGGTCATTTAGACACACTTTATATATAGAACTCGTGAGACTGTTATGCAATACTTCCTCCTAACTGAAACATAATGCCACACTAAGTGTCAGAATAGCTAAGGTACTGTGTTTTACTCCCCATATATTCCAGCATCTCAGTAATGCACAGAATCAGCAGTTAATCTGTTACTTCGAAATCCACATTTATGATAACAAGTAACTTCGTCCACCTCTGGATTTAAACTGAGACACGAGAATTGCATTAGATTCTCCGTTTATCAGATAACAGTGATATGCTTCTATAATTACCATAGTAAGCTGTATCACCCTTGTCGTAAATACATGCTGCCGTAGACTCCATCCACTGGAACGGCAATTATTTCTTATTCCAAATGAACTTAAGTGTTTACGGATCTCAGAACCTAATATTTCACTTCCAACATGAAGAATTTATAGTTGAATTTGATCAGTATATGGAGACTTGTAACTTTTAAAATATTCCGTAGGAAGCTTAACAAAAAGAAAGGACAGGAAGGGTTACTAATTGCTAAGCTGTACATGCTTAAACCTGATGAACATCAGTATCTCCATGTCTCTTCAATACCTGAAAATAATCTTCCATGTATTCACAGTGCTGTGGGGATTTGCAAGCAGATCACAATTCTTATCTTCCTATGTTAGTTCCAGGTTCGTAATCGTTCTTACATTCATTTACTCTGCTGTACAAATATTTAGTATTCTTGTTCGTATTGTGTGTCTTAATCTCATTAGTTTTGTCTCTCAGATATTCCCTCTTTTCATTCCTGAAATGCCTACTGGCTTCAAGTCTTCTATTGTTCACATTATCCCCATTTATTTGGCTTGGGCCCTGTAACCACTGCAGCCTGGCTTGTTCCCTTTGATCTAACAGTTTCGAATATCCTTCGTCTAACCATGGTTTGTGTTGTGTTAATTCGCAATAATATAAGACTCTTTTTGACAGAAATGTTATACCTCTTACAGTTTCCGAAGCTCTGTCAATGTGCTTATTGTTATCAACTAAGTTTTTCAAAACTCCAAACCTTTTGACGTTTTAACCCAGTGCTCTTCTCTACACTGTATCTGATTAAGTTTATTGAGACTGAACTTCTCCATATGAAATGCATGCCTTTTGTTGTTTACTCACTGCGTCTCTCTCCCTAAATTTTACCACCAACAGTGGTCAGTATCTCAGGCCGCTTCCCTGAACGGTCGGAAGTGACGCACACTTGAATGCCGTCTCTCTGTATAAAATTATGGTCAATTATGTTTTGAGTTTTTCCATCAGATGTCCAAATAAATTTAGGAGTGTTACGATCAAGTTTTGACAATTAAATTTTCGGTTGTATCAAAGTTTACTACACTAACAATAACATTACGAATTTCGTGTAAAATACCGCCCTAATTCTTAGTTTGAAAATGTGTTCTATATCTACTTTGGCATTGAAATCGCCTAATAAAATCTGCATATTGTTACGTGTTGGGTGTGTCACAAGGCAAATAACTTTACGTGGGTCTCGGATTCAGCGAATCTTTATTGGACACTCACACTTATACACCATACAGTTATTATCGCTTGTGGTACCACGTGACTTCTGCGACGTCTCGACTAGGTTCCAACTGTCTTGTATGAAGGCTAATTACCTCTGTTTAGCCCTGTCGCTCTCGGCTTATGTAGGTGTTCTGCGGACTCAGTAGAGGACACTCCTCGCCAAGGTTCGATCTGACGTGTTCGGCAATCCGTTGCTTCGGGAACGCTCTTTATACGCTGGTAACGAGTTTCATCTCATCCGTTGTTACTCAACGGCCTTCTGTTGTTCATCTCCGAGGATACGCCTTCGTTGTTTCGGCAGTCTACGCAGCGGCCCACTGTCATTGCGTTACCATGGAAGTATCTACTCCAAACACGTTACATTGCTCGTTTCTAAAAGTTGTTCGTCCCGAACAGCCTAACTGTGCATCCTTGGTTTCGTTTCCTAAGGTGTTCATCTTCCGCGTGTTACTTCCGCCTTTTCTTCGGTGTTTTGCCTTCCTTCCATCCGCCCCCCCCCCTTCTTCCAGAGAAATTTATCGAGTACACGTTTTAATTCCTCATGGTAGCTGTACTTCGTATAATCAATTTTATCCTCTGTTGGGGCATGAACGTTCATAACAATATCACACCAGCGACCTCTTAGCAGTATGTACATCATCCTATCACTAATAAACTCTACCTTCCTAATTGCTGATATGATTGTCTTATGTGCAAGAAAATCTGTATATAATTTATGATTCTCATTCCACGTTCCATACAGAAATGTACTCGTATATTCGCTTTCTGGTTCGGTTCCACCCTTGTCTCATCTGACTTCCTGTAGTCCCACTAAATCTAACTTATCATTTGAATGTTCTCCTGCAATCGTTTTCATTGGATCTACCCTATAAAGACTCCCCACGTAACACGCTACAAGTCCACCTTCTGTCGCTTCAATCGCTCCAGAGAATTCGTCGAAATTCAAGGCCCTCTGCAACAGTCCGAAACACGCGCTCATTTTTCCCCAACGATTTTCTAGCCCGAAACCAAGTTGGAGCATCATCTGTTGCCAGCGAAGGAAGATTTGATTCCAAATATAAATTCTTCACCTGAGATATTAGGTCTTTATGTAGATCTGAGGTGATTTATATCGGAAGATACAGATTAAAAACTAGGTTTCTTTCTATTGTCACGTGAAGGGTTGTACGCGTGACGAAAATAACGGGGTCTGTTTCGGATAATTGGATTTGTTAGTACCTTGGTTAGAAGTTGTCTTAATCGCATTTAAATACAGCGCTATCGCTGATTTGCACACTTTCCAGTTTACCGTTGCACAACCACTAGGATTCCCAGTCATCACTAGTCGTCTCCTGGCAACGGATCTCAACACAGAACTTAGCACTTCAAATCACTGTTAACTCGCTATTTCGTCTTCAATCACTCTGTGACCTCGGCACTAAAAATTCTTCTGGACTCACTCCTCCAGCTTACGGCTGACTCGTAACTGCCCTTGAACTAACTCTGTCACTCCCTCGGTTATTCTGGAGATTTCGTTACATAGCCGCGGCGTGGACCACACAGAAAACACAGTTCTGTTATAAGAACCGTTGCGTAACCTAAAAGTTGGTCATAGAAAACCCCGTTCCTACTATTGATGGCGCGGACATTATAGAAACACAGCCTCATCTTTTGTTGCTTGCAGGAACGTGTTTGCGTAGCTGTTGCCTGCCAACGCGTTGATCAAATCTGTTACAATACTGCTGGAACTGGCTGAGAGCTTCGTGACGCGAAGTAGCATTGTTTGTATTCCTCTTGTGTACAATTTGAATGAAGTTATGTAAATCACTCTAAAAACGGGCACAATTTATTTGCATGCCTGGCAAAAATTACTCTTTTGAGCGTGCTGGCCATCGAACTAGCAGCTTCGGGTCGCCATATCTCCCAAGTGTTCTTTTTCAGTACGTGTTTCCATCTCGCCGGTCACAGTGGCCTCGCGGTCTAAGGCATGAACTAATTTTGCCTACTATAACACTGGGGTCGTAGGTTCGAATCGCACTCGAAGGACTGATATCTGTGTGCGTTTATTCTGTATGTAGATAGCGGCCTTGCGACGGACTGATCCCCCGTCCTACAAGTCTTACCAAATTCGTGTAGGATTAAAAAACTGAAGAAGCGTTCAAGATCCAAAGGGCTATAGAGCCATAGAGAGAGAGTGTGTGTGTGCGTGCGTGCGTGCATTTGTTTCCGCCATATTGATTCTCGTGAAATAATTGGTTTAGCCGGACGATTTAGTAAACCTGTTCCCTCAAAATTAGCGGGCCTAATATTGTTTTTAAATTTTGTGATGTGGCTTGATTTCGAGTCCAGAAGTTTACCAATTTGTATTTTGTATAATCGTATTTATTCAAACAATTATACTAGTTTTGACTGCGCTCAATAAGTACAGTGAAAGAGCTTCAGCAGGTAAAAAGCCTGTAGTAGATACATCTCACTTTGTCACAATCAGTGCTTTTCTGTAGGGAAGTTTCGTCTTCTGAGATATAACGCCCTGTAGTCCGTTGAAAATCAACCGACGGTTCCGAGGAACGTGTCGTCTCCATCTTCAGAGTTGAACAATAAGCCAGTACAAGAAACCAGCGTGGAAACCTGTGGCAAGCAGATGCTTTAGCAGAAATGATGAATTTCCCATGGATTATTTTCGGTGTAGAAGAATTTACACACCCTATTTGTGAAGAAGAATGTGCACTTTTCGGGTGAGAACGTCAAACTTTGTGAATTCATATAGAGCTCATTTTAAGACGAACAAGATATAAAACACAATAGTAGACATGTTCTGTTGCGGGGCGACATGCGGTTGACAGAGGACTCCAAATTGTCTCCACAAAAATTCTGGTATATATTTATGTTACTGAAGAGTTATATTGTCTACGAGAAGACATAAATGACGCACTTTATTGTAACTTTCTCTCTGTTCCCAGTTTATAACTGTAACTTGTTTATATTACGTCCTCCTTTCAGTTACTAAGCTTCTGTATCTGGTGCCTCATATTAATATCGTTTAATTTCTAAAAATGCATAAATTCTGCCATGTCTACACGACTCAGTTACTATTTCTGTTAAGAACATTCTCCTTATTTTCACGAAATAGTGATCAAAATTTTTCATTTCAATAGCTGTCAGAAGAAAAAAAAAACAATATGAAATATGTATAAGACGTTATAGTATTATGTTCCCGAAACGTTTGTTGTCGTGAAGTAGTGGCTATCACGTATACTCATTTCCTTAAATGTCTAAGATAAATTTCTATGATGACTACAGGTTTAGTGAATTTATTATTTTCATCCCTTGAATTGCCTATAGTGCATATTAAAAGACGCGAAGATCACTTCCTGCCACACACTTTCCAAATCTTACGAAGCTTTAAAACATGCTATTGATTAAATGTTGATAACATTTTAAAGTCAAACATCCGATATATCGAAAATGAAACGATATTTTCATTTCTACTCTCGTGTTTGCACTTTGCGATGAAAACCCTTCGAGAAGTAACAAGCCCATCGTCGTAAAAACATAGTCTTATCTGCCATAAAATGGAATCCAGTGTGCGGTGTAAACATTTACATCTAAAGAATGTCCAAGCAGACTGGAACCATATGCAGTTTTGGAGTTTCTACAAAGTTGTAAAATACGTGCTCCGGTGTATAAAACTGAGATTAACAGCCATGGGGATCCGTTGCGCTGACCATTCCACACCCTCTATCCGTTAAATTTGGCACTAACTTCGCCGACACGCGGCGGTCGCTCGATCGGTATAGTTAGCTTTCAGACTACAGGCCACGGAGTTTGTTTTTGTTTTGTTTTGTAAAATACGTGCTCATAATACTCACCATTGTGTACAGCACAAACTTGCATGCATTTCCGTGAGTCCATGAGAGTCGCGTGGCGTGTATGGCACACTGCGCGTAGTGATAATTCTCTTATCAGCACGCTTGATGCTGCATAGTTTCGTAACATTCATCTTTGAATTGGAGTTGCATCACAGGAGAAACTGCTAAACTTCTCACTGGCTGCGATGTCCACAAAACAGAACTACTTCCGCTGGTTCGTCTTCACTCAGTGCCGTCACTCACAAGTGTAACAAGACAATTGCTCATCTTTCTGTAATTCTGGGATAGCTCGTAGGTACATACTTGAAGAAATATAACGAAATTTAAAGACTAGAACGATGAGCTGTAAGCTTTCATTTTATCTGTGTTTTAAGTGAAATGTGATTCTCAGTTTGATTAGTAAAAATATCCACGTCCCTCAGGTTAATTGAACGCAAAGAATTCTAACTCAAAAAATATAGGAGCCAAAAACAAAGTGGACAATACGCAATATAGCCCACCCCTCCCCGATTTGTTTCAACTTTACTCGCACCTGTTCAATTCAGTTATCCATCCTGGGACCAAGTCATACCCATTGTAACCATTGCCTATATTACTGGGAAAATAATATTAGCGAAATGGAAGTTTCGTTATTGTAACTTTAGTTTTGACTTTTAATTTGGCCAGATGTTTAATAACCGATCACAGTGATCGCGTGGTCTAGGGGATCAAATGTCTTCGCCCGCTCAAGCACTGGAATCGTGGGTTCGAGTGTCACTCAAGGCATGGATGTCTGTGTTTATTCTGTGTTTGTGTTAGGTAGTTTCCTTCCGACGGGCTGAACCCCGTCCAAGGAGACCGACTGTGTAAGATTAAGAAACTGGCGTGAAACGAAGCGTTTCACGGATGCCCTATGCTCCAAGTGGGAGCAACAGGACTAGAAGAAGAAAAAGAAGGAGAATTATTTAGTAAGAAGAAGGCAGTCTTCTGGGATTTGGCACCGTGTATAATCCCAGAAGACTGCCTTCTTCATAGTCACCGCCGTGAAAGCCTCAAATCTTACACAATTATTTAGTAAGTTACGCCTTGTGAATTATGATTAAAAAAGAGTAAAATTTAGCTCCATAAACCAATAAGTCAATAAGTTGTGGACACCAAAATTGCTTTCAGTTGGAAGGTGAATTAATCTCATCTTAATGATTGAAATGTCACTTGCTTCTAGAGGAACAGCAAACACGTTTTATGCTTCCCGCACGGGAACTGATGCTCAGTTCTGATGTAAAAGTACTTGCGACATCTAAGGTTGGCCCCTGTGTTGGTGTTTAGACTTACCAAATAAAGTGAGACGAGGTAATTCGTGAGAACTCTGATATACGGGATACGTGATACGTAAAAGTCTTTCCGTCCAGAAACTTTTAAAGAGAATACCAGGATAATAATGTTTCTTTTTATGTCTCTTTTCTTTGTTAGAATTGCGTTCCGAGTTGCTGAAACTCGCTCAAGACCATACCGAATTGTTGTGTTTATACATTTGAATAAGGAAGACATGTTGCTGCCAAAATAAACCACCAGAAAACCATATCATTACCACTCAACTAGATGATTGCTCTCTTTATATCTAAGCAGAATTAACGACTCTGTTATCTGTTTCATACTTTATACAGCATAGAATGGTAACATTATTGTGAATAATGAATTGTATCTATGAAAAATAATGAAATGCAAGAAAATATTTTGGAATTAATTTCACTAATCACTCAACACAGATTCTAAAGCAAAATATGCCAAATATTACGTGTCTATTCCATTATTTACTCTCCTGGTATCAGCTAAAGCTTGTAATCATAAAATAAATCGATTTATTCATTGCCTGTGGCCGCGCCATAGCTCAAGCGGTTAGTCGCTGGCTACCCACCGCGCAGGCCCGGGTTCGATCCCAGGTCTGGTCAAGTGGGATTTGTGGTGGACAAAGTGGCGCTGGTGCAGGTTTTCTCCGAGTACTTCGGTTTCCCCTGCCAATCTTCATTCCACCAATTGCTCCACAATCACCCTCACCTGTCATCTGGGGCTGGTACAACAGGCCAGAAGTGGCCGCAGTACAAGGGACTTAGTCCCACCCCACTAGCAAAAAAAAATATTCATTGGCTGTAATCTGTAGAGTTGATACAATCTCATAGTAATTTCCAGGCAGACAGGACGGAAGGAAATGGACAAATACAGAAGTTTTATAGTAAGTAAATATATAAACTCGATTGAAATATCATTCTATCGCACAGCCTTGGAGATTTTCAGCACTCAAGTTGAACCCTTCTTGGGACAGAAACCTATGATTTATTTGTTCTTGTCCTGTCGTATTCCTTCTGGACCTCTCACTCATCGAACGAGTTACGCCAAATTCCTAGAATGTTTCATTGTTTCAGAAGTCTTTCCTGAATTGATTCAAACAACAGGTCTCTCTTTATAGCAACTGAGAAGGGTTAATGTACACTAAAGTAAGACGAAAATCTCATACACAGCATGGAAGAGATTAATTGCGGAATACAATTATTACTATTATCAAATCAAATTCTTTTAACCATGGAGCCGGGATAGCTCAGTCTGTATAGCGACCACAACGCGTGCTGGACGACCGGGTTTCGGTTCTCGACAGGGCCAAGAAATTTTCACTTCTCCATAAAGTACAGACCGGCTCTAGCCCCCGCCCAATCTCTTATCCAGTGAATGTTGTTTATTTTANTCAAGAAAAAAAAAGTACAATAAAGTAAGAGAAAATCTCTTACACAGCATGGAAGAGATTAATTACGGAATACAATTATTACTATTATCAAATCAAATACTTTTAACCAAGGAGCCGGGATAGCTCAGTCGGTATAGCGACCACAACGCGTGCTGGACGACCGGGTTTCGGTTCTCGACAGGGCCAAGAAATTTTCACTTCTCCATGAAGTACAGACCGGCTCTAGCCCCCGCCCAATCTCTTATCCAGTGAATGTTGGTTCTTTTTAGGGTAAAATCGTCGGAGACGTGAAGCTAAGCACTCCCATTTATTGCTGAGTTCAGGAACGGTGGTGCTATACTCCTCCTGTATATTTCTTCGTGGTAAAATGCTTAATTTAACATTTACGTAAAGAGATAACTTTACCTTTTACCTTCATAACTGAGATACTGTGTACGCTCTAAACTTATATTCAGAAGATGGTCAGGATGTTCGATCGACTTTTCCGCCATTTTCCTCAGCGCATTGATATCTCCTGACACAGCATCTCGATTAAGTCACGATCGCAGGTTCCGATCATCTCACAATTCAACACGTGACAATATTGTGACATATCCGAAATCCGGAATAGTGGAGTCAGAATA
The DNA here is from genome assembly GCF_002891405.2 of Cryptotermes secundus. Taxonomy (NCBI): domain Eukaryota; kingdom Metazoa; phylum Arthropoda; class Insecta; order Blattodea; family Kalotermitidae; genus Cryptotermes; species Cryptotermes secundus. Next base: position 1,037,104 of record NW_019738352.1, read on the forward strand.
GACGTTCATTGCTAGGCAACGAATAGGTAAACACGTTCCCATGGCAACGAATGCACAAGCAACAATCAAGTACTTTCCGTTGCTATGCACCGGCGCGGTAAACACCCCTCGTCAACAATACGTAGAGCTTCTCTTACTTCTTGGTCCGTTCCTAGGAGTTATCTTGAAGGCAACTGGCTCTACAATGCAGTTGAGGGTGCAGTTATGGAGTGTTAAACATTGGGCAACGAAAGCTGAAACTTCGTTACCAGGAAACGTCTGATGAAAACACTGCAGAGAAATAGCCACTGAGGAGATCCGTTACCAAGTAAAGACTACTGAAAGAGAACTGAGAAGGCATAAGAAGGCGTGATTTTTAACGAGGAATTCGGCAATACTGTTACAGTTATTTGTAGTTACGGCCTCTACGTGGTCAATAAGCCGATCACAGTGGCCGAGCTGTCTAAGGCATGAAATCTCTTCGCCCGCTCAAACACACTGTGGTCGTGGGTGAGAATCCCACTCGTGGCATGGATGTCTATTTGCGTTTATTCTTTGTGTTGTTCCCTGTGTAGGTAGCGGCCATGGGGTAGGCTTATCCCCCGTCCGAAGAGTCCTGCCGACTGTGTACAAGTATAGGATTAGGAAACTGAAGATGCATCCAAGGTCCAGAGGGTTGTAGAGTCAGAGAGAGAGGGGGGGGGGAGTTGTCAATAAATCTATTCACCAATCCAAACCCCGTCTATAGTCGCTCCATACACGAGAATATATTCTAAGAACTGACAATATAAAATATAAACCATGCATAAATAAGAACCTAGAACTTAGAATATATGAATTGTTGCCTGTAATTTTATGTAGACGTAACAATTTGTAGTCTCACTCTCAGGAGAGGACACAGATGGAAGGCCATTATTTGAGAATAGGATACCGGAGAGAATATTTTGGACGTAAGGTGGAGAGAAAGGAAAAGGAGGCTGGAAAATTACGTAATTTGGAGTTCATAATTCCTTTAACTTCCGTGAATATTATTAAGATGATCAAACAGTGGTTATGTAAAATACATAGGAAGATGAGAGAAGCTGACAAATATTTAGTCGGAAAGTCTAAAAGGAAAATATCACTTAGACGAATTAGGCCTACAAGGTTCCTAAAGATTTCGGTTATGAGGATGTGAACTGAATTAATGTGGCTAGGGACAGCGACAGGGACAGGGACTAGATGTGGGCTCTACGGAATTCAGGGTTCTGTAGAACGAGGAAAACTTCTTAACTGTTTAGGGACGTCTTCCAATTGACCAGAGGCTCCTTCGGTGGAAGGATCCTCATCCTACCATAGGCGGGCTCAGTAGCCCAATGACACAACAATAGCTTAGAGAATATGATAATTCTGATTGCTATTTAAGTAACAATAGAAAAAACTGTTAGGGAGTCCACTCCATGTCCTCATTTATACAAGTATTTCAGGCTCAGGCGTTGAGTGACGTAATGAAGGCCAGACTATAGAAATGTCGCCTTCCAGTTTAGCGTGGTCAACTTATATTACAATTCTATTTCTCTAATTCATATCCCTAATTCATGAACATTTAGATTGCTTCATACATATTAATTGACATAAATTAGTAATGCATTTACACAGATACGAAATTAATTGTTGTGAATAATTAGTACACCCATTGGCTGCATTTGAAATATCAATACAAAACATTGCTCGTTATGAAGCCAGAATACAACAATTTTCTTCGCAAGGTTAGTTAAGTGTGTGGGCAACAGCGGCGATGATATCAATTAATGGGGCCAATCGATTCCATATTATCCGCGGTAATAATTGCCCCCCTTTTCTTCATTTTTCTTAAAAAAAAAAGAACGCTCAAAATTTTTAAAATTAATTTTCATACTGCCTAGTCAGAATGCCTCATAAATTCATCCATAATCGTGTTTAGCCTAATTTAACAGATTAAATACACTCTGGTTTGAAGTTAATTGATGCATGGCATTCTCTGCATATGACGTGGTTAGCTATTCACTTCTGAGTTATTTTTTATAATATTTCTATACGTCACAAAAATGGCATATTACAGATGGAATGCAACGCAAATTATTGTTTAATATTTCGTTTTATGGCGAAGGAAACGGGGTCCACACAAAAAAGCAGTAGCATTGGCACTGCGAGTATAGATTGTATTTGGAATAATGCAGCAAAGTTGAAACCGTTGGCTCCAGTACGCTGACAGGAAAAGACTCTGACGACTGAGGTTCCAAACCCGGTAAGGGCAGAGACTGTTTCATTCGTCACCAAAATCATACCGGCTGTGGAGACAGTGATGTATCACATCGGGTATTAGGCGGCCGAAGCGTCAACCTGATCACTCGCCTTCATCTTGTACCAAGGCCAAAAATGAGCGGAGCATAGGGCTCACCTTCACACTTACCTTGCAGTCCTCTGCTCGATTTTTTACAAAACTCTATGAAAAATACTAGAATATTTATAATTTAATTTAAAATTTTGAGATAAATTTATAAATTAAAGAATTCCTTCTAACTTCTTTGCACGAATATATTTAAAGTATCACAGAATAAGAAGGTGAAATTCTTAACTCGTATCTCTGATTCGGAACATTGTGATTCCACAGATTGTTGGCGTTCTCCCTCTCTTTATTCAACAACTCGCTCTAAGATTCATTAGATAAATAGTGCAAAATGAGAAGAATGAAAACACGGGTCTTTGAAGAAATGATCATACCATTTATTGTCGTACAGTACCACTATGTGGGTCACGCGGTAGCGTAGTTGGCTGAGGCACTATGCTACAAGCCGGAAGGTCGCGGGTTCGATACGCCATGAAGTCATTTGATTCTTTTCAATTTACATAATCCTTCCAGCCGCACTATGCCCCTGGGGCCGACTCAGCCTCTAACAGAAACGAGTACCAGAAATATTCCCGGGGGGGGGGGGGACCACCCT